>NW_027187301.1:5417476-5421453 GCF_028583685.1 Petaurus breviceps papuanus
CCATGTAAACAATGGCCTTTGATGAATCAGTGACTCTCCCTAACCACAGGCAGACAAGACAAGACAGGACAAGACAGACAAAGACAAATAGATGTAGCTACTAGTTTACCTCAAAATGATATTTTGTTGTTTCCTGTTGCTTTCTCTGGAAAGGTTTCACCTAAGTCATCCTATAGTGATTTTCTTTTTGTTTCAACCAGTCACAAAAGTAACCTAAAGTGAAATAGGCCAGTAACTGATTTCTGTTCTTCCAACAACCTCGAGTTTCCTCATTGCCCAGCAACCAGCAGCCTCCTCCTCCAACTGTGAAAACAAACCCTATCATTAGACAGTCTTTGGCTCCCATTGTCATCCTTGCCATCAAAGCTTTATTAACTGCCTTCAGTCAGCTGTCTCTTTCCATGACTAAATACCTCCCTTCTGAAGCCCAACAACAACCCCAGCTATAAGGCAATCTTGGGATTTGGAAATAAAACTTGGCTTGATGTGAAAACCCACACAAGAGCTGCATCGTTCCAAGGACCTGGGCCAGCTCTCCAGACACTCTGGAAAACCAGGGTGAGTGGGCAGAGCAGAACGTTTCTGAGTCAGCCTGTCCCCTCTGACTTCTGAGAATTCCTTTTAAAAGGAAACTTGGCCACACAACTCAGCCTCATTGGCCTGTATACCTCAGTACTTCTAGGCTGGTTCTTTTCTGTAGCCTATGGGCAGATGACATTCCAATTCCTCAGGCACCTCTTTGTGTGCCTTGGTGGTATTTTGATTTTTACTTCACCAGCCTCTCAGTATTTTGGTTCCTCTCCCCAGTCTCAGGAATCTCACTGCTGAGGACCATAAAATAAAGCTGCCTGGAACAGCAACCAAACAGGAAGGAACTTGGGATAATTAAAGGCACATGGCAGCAACCCTCAAAACAGATGCCTTTGGCTTGGCTCTGTCTAGCACCTGACCCAGCCTTTTAAATGACCCTTTAAATCATCAGCAGGGTATAGTGCTTTGTTTTCCACATTCCGGAAACTCTTCTAAAGAATTTCAACTCTCAAACTTATGATCTTCATGTTGTTATTTTGAAAAGCTAGATCCAACTTTAAGAAAAAATGGCTTGTTTTGGGGTTGTTGACACTATCTTATGACACAAAGGGCGATCAGCAGCATCACACAGAGTCAAGAAATGTGGATGAAGTACCTGCCATGTTCACAACTCTGTGCTCGATGCCCCCCAGGATGCTGTGGGAGTTCAGAGAAGGCTGAGCTTAAGCAGGATTTTATGGTGTAGAGCAAAGGGTGCTGGCTGCCCTTGAAATCAGAAGTGAGAGGTTTGAGTTCCTGCTCTGATACTTCCTAAGCTGTCTGCCCTTAGCCAGGCACAGTCTTCCAGAGTCTCAGTTTCCTCATATGTAAAATGTCAATAGTATTGTCTCCCTCAAAGGATTGTTGATATAGTAGACATAAAGCACGTAAAGTGACCACAGATTGATATTTAAATGCAACTTATTTGTATTCACACATAGACCAGAGGTATCACTGTAGCACCCCGCTGTTTGTGTCTTCTACACTCTGTCCCTCCCTACCAGAAAGAGACCTGGTTCAAAACAAAACAAAATGAAAAACCAAACCTCAGACTGTCTTGCCTTTGCCTCATGGGCCGCCTAGGGAAGGATCTTCTCTTCTACATTCCTCCTCTTCCTCCCTCTTCCTTTCTCTCCCTCTGGCAAACAGAAGTGAAGGAGAAGGGAAGAGAGAAATGATTGACCTCCAGAGGCAGGTTCTCCCGAGGGAGCTATACACAGTAATTACAGACTAAAGAAAGGAAAGACAGGCCCATGATCTGATGGGCAGCCAGAAGGAAAGTCTGTAGGAGTCAGGTTCTGTTCAACTCTGCCATTGAGAGTTTTAACTATGAAACATATATAGAATAAAGGATTCATTAAAATAGCCCTGGATGATGCCTTTGATAACAAAGCCAGGATGTAGGGTCCTAGCTTGTATATTCTGTGAAATATAAAGACGATTTCCTCGGAGCTGCTTCCTCTCCCTGCAGCATCTTCTGATGGCATTTGCAGTCATACTTAACAAAACAATGGTCAACTGGCTCTTGGGTAAATGGAGGGACTGTCTGTCAGAGAGAAGATACCCTCGGTTACTTGTCTTCATAGCCAAGGAGTAGAAGTTCACTACCATGACACTGTTCTGGTTACCAGTGTCCCATATAGTGGACATATGGCCTCCTGAAATAGTCTTTGCTCTCTTTCTGCCTGTTTCTTGGTGCTCTCAAACTGCACAACAGCAAGGTCTGATACTCTCTTGTCCCAAACCCTGCGCAGCTGAAATTGCCAACTCCCTCTCTTCAGCTATCTCATTGGCTCCTGAAAGTTTTTGACAGGGGTTACACGTAGAAGCGTTCCTCAAGTTGGTCTTTGAAGTAGATGTAGGATGTTGGTAAGCTGAAAGGAACTGGAGAGTGCATACCATCAGGAATTTGTAAAAGATGCCTATTGATACCTTTTGTTTTTATGTTTGTGACCCTGCTTTGCTGTGCAAATAAAGAACCCACTATTTGGAAACTCCTAGGAAGTGTGTGTGTAGGTATGTGGGATTCTTCCCATGGAGATATGATATGAAAGATATGGAAAAAGGAGTGACTCCAAATCTTATCTCCGTACTCATTTTTCACCCTCTTTGTCACAGAACTCCTAGGAACAATGCCAGATACTGTCAGCTTCTCCCTCTGTACTGTTTTGCTTGGTGATCTCATCAGCTTCCATGGATTCCATTATCATCTCTGTGTGGGTGATTGTCAAATTTATCTAACCATAGCCTCTCTCCTAACCTCTAAACTGGCATCACCATTTCAAACTGGATGTCCTGTAAGATATCTGAAACTCAGCCTATCCAAAACTGAACTCCTTATCTTTCCTCTAAAAGTCCTCTCTTCCTACTTTCTGTTACTATAGAGGGTACCACTACCTTCCCGCTCACCCAGGCTCAAAACCTGTCATCCTTGACTTTTTATTCTCTCACTCTCCACATATCCAATCTGTTGTCAAGTCCTGCTGATTCTACATTCATAATCTCTTATCTCCTTTTCCCCTGTGGCACTGCCATCATCCTGGTTCAGACCATTATCCCCTTCTGCCTGGACTATTGTAGTAGCTTTATGGTTGGTCTCTTTTCTTCAAGTCTCTCCTCATTCCAGGCCATCCTTCATTCAATCCATCAATAAACATTTATTAAGCACCTTCTATATGCTAGGCACTGTGCTAAATTCTGGGGATACCAAAAATAAGGACAGTCCCTGACTTCAAGGAACACATAATCAAATGGGGGAGAAAACATGCAAACAATTATCTACAAAACAAGCTTTATGTAGGCTAAATTGGAAATAATTAACAGGTGGAAGGTATTAAATAAGAGGGATTGGGGAAGGCTTTCCAGTGAAATATGGGATTTTAGTTGGGACTTAAAGGAATACAGGAAGTTCAGTTGTTGGAGCAGGGGAGGAAGAGTGTTCCAGGCATGTGAGACAGCCAGAAAAAATGCCCAGAGCCAAGTGTTTTATTGTTCATGGTTCGAACAGCCAGGAGGCCAGTGTCATGGGATTGAACAGTATGTGCTGGGGAATAAGGTATAAGAAAAGAAGAAAGGTCGGAGGGGACTTGGTTTTGAAGCACTTTGAATGTCAGACAGCATTTTGTATTTGAGCCTGGAGGTGATAGGGAGCCACTGGAGTTTATTGAGTAGGGGAGTGATATTGAGTAGGGGACTTTATGAAAAAATCACCCCTTATCATTAAAAAAACTTCTGGGGCATGTACCCTCTCCCTATTGGGGCAGCTAGGTGGATAGAGTGCCAGGGTCTGGAGTCAGAAAGATTCGTCTTCCTGAATTCAAATGTGACCTCAGACACTTATTGGCTACGTGTGATCCTGGGCAAGTCACTTAACCCCATTGGCCTCAGTTTCCTCTTCTTGTAAAATG
>NW_027187301.1:5421463-5606691 GCF_028583685.1 Petaurus breviceps papuanus
CAAGTCACTTAACCCCATTGGCCTCAGTTTCCTCTTCTTGTAAAATGAGATAGAGAAAGAAATAGCAAAACACTCCAGTATCTTTGCCAAGAAAACCCCAAATGGGACCACAAAGAGTCAGATACAACTGAAAACAACTGAGCAACAACAAAACAACCTCTGTATGTATGTATTTATTTATAAATTACATTCATGCACATAATTCTAAGTTTAGTTGACTTCATTACTTGGTTTTAGGGGTTGTCTAAGCTGAAAAAGGCACCTCACAAAGATAGCTCTGAGCAGAAAATTTATATTGTTGGCTGCACTTTTCATCTTCCCCAATGTTAAAAAATTAAAAAATGATTCTTGAATTTTTATATTTTTAACAAATTGGCTTAAAACTCATGGAAATTCTTTATTCAGAATATTTCTAAACAAGTTAGGAAATTATGTTTCCAAGATTTTAAAATATATGGATATGAGAGTTTTACAGGTGAAACATGTAGTTTTTGGCAATACCATTTCATAAGATCGTAAAGGACCTCAGAAGTCTCAACCCCTCACGTTACAGCTGGTAAAACATTTCTAAACAGTTATTTTCAAAATTCTCTCTCCATAGCACAGGTTGTTGGTTTTTTTCCAAGAAACAGTTTCTCACATATTATTAAAACACTGACTGTATTTGATATCCCAGATATCTGAAGAACTCAGCCAAATAACACCAAAAAGCCATTCTCCAAAAGATAAACGATCAAAAAATATTGATAAACTTCCCAATAAGTTAACTTATTATTAATTCTCAATAAGCAAGCTATTAACAATCATATTAAAATTGCTTAAAATCACTAATGATAAGAGAAATGTGAATCAAATCAACTCTGAGGTTTCACTCCACACCTAGAAAATGGACAAAAGATGATTAAGATTTTTTTAAAAAATAGTGTAAAGAGATACTCCTTTAAAAAACTGGCTATGATCCTAGAAAAGGGGCCAATAATGATATATTGAAGTAATGGTAAAAATGTGGCTACTTCAGGTGATTTCTTTAGGACAGGGGTGGGGAGCCTGTGTCCTCAAGGTCACATGTGGCTTTCTAGGTCCTTGGGTGCAGCTTGTGACTGAGTCCAAGTTTTACAGAACAAATCCTTCTATTAAGGAGATTTGTTCTGTGAAGTTTGGATTCAGTCAAAGGGCTGCACTTGAGGACTTAGAAGGCCATTTCTGTCTTGGAGACCTCAGGTTCCCTACCCCTGCTTTAGGAAGTGCAAACAGGTCTCCTGAGTGAAGTAGAAAGGAAATGCTGTCTCAGAAAGAATAGTCATTACCTACCTCTCTCCTTCCCACCCTTCTCCCCCAGCCTGATGACTTTTTCAAAGTCAGTTGAGTCAGTCCAGGAGGAAATTGGGTTCAAAGCAGAATCCAGGTCCTGATGAGATATACAGATGTAATCAATGCACAAAGCTGAGGAAGGGGAAACCATAAGCAGCCACGTGGACCTGGGAGAACTAAAGGCAGCCACCAGAAAGGGAGGGATCAGAACCTAGAATCAGAGGTGTTTGGGCTTCTCAGGCATGAGGACTGGCAGGACAAATGTGTTGCTGGAAACGCTGCCTCCTCTTCCTGCCCTCCACCCCCAAGTATGTATCTTAAGCTGGTAATCTTGTACCTTCATTCCCTTTTGGGCTCGTCATGGAAGCTTTAAATCTTTCCCTCTGAGCATAGTGCTAGTGTGTTTACCTTTCTTTACTTCAAACATTTACTTTATACAGTGTTTGCTACTCTGAGTGCAGTTATAGGAAATCCAGTTGAAAGAAGGCTGTGGAGTGGGGACCATACCCAAAGAAGAGAAAGAGATCGATCTAACCTGGGGATTCAAAGCTACAAAAGATAGAGAAAATTACAGATCCTTTGATACAGCTTCTATTGATGTGTCCAAGAAAGTATTTCCCAACTAAAAATCCTCTCCTTCAGGGCCGGAATGAATATATCGCAAATCTCAGGGACCAGCTGCAGGAGTTGAAGGCAAAGACCAACATGGAGAGCCGATATGTGAAGAAAAACACTGACCTGCAGATTGCCCAAACTCAGAAAAAATGCAGCAAAAATGAAGAGGCCTTACTGGAAGAGATTGACGTAAGTTTTGTGTCTGCATGAGTCAATGCAAGTGAAGCAGCCCCTCATTCACTGACTCAGCCCACAAACAAGCAGAAGACTCTGCTCCCTCCCTCCAGCACCTCCCCTATCTGAGGGCAGAAAGGAGGCCTTGGACTGCAGACTTGAGAGCAGAGACACTGGTGGATAGAGCTAGGATATCCTGCTCTCCTCCAAGGACGCGGGAAGCTGGTTTATTTATGTTTAGTCACTTTAACCTTACTTTACAAAACCTTGCCTTTGACTCCTTATAAAGGAACAAGGTAGCGTGACTACGTTTTTGTAGATTCTTAGAACACCCAGACAAGAGAGCAGCTAGGTGGTGCAGTGGATAGGGCGCTGACTTTGGAGTGAGGCCAAATCTGACCTTAGACATGGACTAGCTGTGTGACCCTGGGCAAGTCCCTTAACCCCTATGGCCTGAAAGTAAAAGAACACACACGAAAGATTTTTCATCACTTTCTGTGAACCCTCCAAGTTCACAGGGCTCTGCTTCCTTCTGCATTTGCATGGACAGGAGCTCAGGATACAAACCATGGTAGCGGTTGTTTGTCCTTCATTTTGAAGAGGACCGATGATATCATGGGGGATGTCTTGACTTGCTCTTGGACTGGATTTAATTGAGACAGGGCTGCACAAAGTTGGCGGTCTGACTCTCTCTTCCAGAGTCATCAAAGTCCAGTCCTAAGTCATGGACAGAAATAACCAAAGGGAAGATGATTAGCTGGGATTAGATTCGTTTCAGAAGAATGTGACTAACTTAGGTACTGCTGCTTACCTGATGCTTGATTTTCCAGGGTGACGGGCACGTAGCCCTTTTTTCTGAACTTTCTTTCACATTTACTTCTGTAGCTTGCAGACTGCTAGAGCTTTAATCTCCCTTCTCTGCTTGATCCAGGCTGGCACAGTCTTCACAAACTGGCACAGCTTTCCTGCTCCTTCCACTTTTTTCTTTCCATCTCAACAAAGCTACTCTCCTTTTTTTTTTTTTCCTTAAGAGCCTTTCCAGCACCTGTTGGTGAATTCTTGGGATCACATCACTGAAAGACGAGAAACTTACATCTGTCACCACTTCATACCTGTCCCCACCTTGTCCCAACTAAAGCTTGTAATTTGCAGTGAAAACCTCAGCTATCTCCATGTCTATTCTACTCACAGAGACTGAGATTTAAAACTGATGAAGAGATTCGGGTCCACCTAGAAATCGAGAGCTTCCTCAAGAAAGAACAACAGGTGGGTAGTTCAAATGTTTTAAATTAGCCCTTAAGAATACTGATTATAAACCAGGCAAAGCCTTTTAATATTTTCTAAAACTGGAAGCTTATGTGATCAGACCAGCAGGAGCACCTGAAGAGACTCCATCTGGCTAATTATAGAGCAGATCACTGGCTTTACTGACAGAGCCCAATCCCATCCATCTGTGGGAAAGACCCTTTCCAGCACAAGGTCTAGAAATCGAAGAGTCACCGCGGAAATAGAGAAGAGTTTTGGAGGATGTTTCTTATGAAGAGAATCACAGAATGTCAGAGTTATCAGGGACCTCGGTCCAATCTGTACCTGTACAAGAACAGCCTCAAAAATGGCTTGAGGGCCTCTGGTGAGGGAGAGTCCAGAACCTCCCAAGGCAGCTTGTTCCATACTGGGTGTCTTTGATTGTTAGGAAGGTTTTTCCCTGAAGCAAGTCACTGAATGTCTCTGGGCCTTAATTTCCTTAACCAAAATTAGGGAGTTAGACTAGATTACTGTGCAGAAAGTTCCTTCCATCTCTAAATATATACTCTTATGATTGTTACAGTGATTCTCAATCTGCCTCTCTGTGATCCCACTGATTGCTCTTGGTTCTGACTTCTGGGGCCCGAGGAGAAGTGTTACCCTTTTTCTAAAAGGATAACCCTACCCATACACCAACATAGCTATCATTTCCACTCACTCCCCCAAATAAGACTTCTCTTTTCAAAAGTATACCCAGTTTTATCAATTGATTCACATAAAGCATAATCTTAAAAGTCCCTCTTCTCTGGATTTTCTCAGCTGGGGTAGTGGATACAGTGCTGGACCTGGAGTCAGGAAGACTTTTTCTGAGTTCAGATCTGGCCTTGGACACTTATTAACTGTGTGACCCTGAGCAAGTCACTTAACCCTGTTTGACTCAGTTTCCTCATCTGTAAAATGTACTAGAGAAGGAAATGGCAAACCACTACAGTATCTCTTTGCCAGAGAACCCCATATGGGGTCATGGAGGGTCAAACACAACTCAATAACAACAAAGGTCCTTTAAGGTCATCTAATCCAACTTCCTCATTTTATAGATGAGAAAACTGAAGCGTTGATAAATGAAGCGTAGGTAAATGACTTACCCAGTAAGATCATACAGGTAGGAATAAGACCAAGATGCAGATCCATATTCTATAATCCCAAATCTTTTAACTCGCCAGAATTTTCCCAAGTGAACTGCTATCTAACCATGCCTCCCTCGTCCTATACTTACAAAGTTAGCTTTCTGAACTCATCTGTAAGACTTAAATTTGGCTTAACAGTGTATATCCTGTCAAGATCTTTTTTATATCATAGCTCCAACATCTAACGTGTTACTGATCCATCCTAGCTTTGTGTCATCTGAAAATTTGATAAATATATCAACTAAGGTCTTATTGAGCTCACTGAAGAGAATGGCCAGTAACAGAGAGCCAAGGCCAAGCACAGAGCCCTGGAGCACATTGTCCATTAGCGAAAGGCCCCCTTTCAAGCCGACATTGAACCATTAATACTGCTCTTTGATTCTGTCCATGCAAACAGCTCTGAATACATCTAACTGTACTTTCTTTACCCCATGTTTCAAGATTTCAAAATTGTTTATTTCTAAACCCATTGTCTTGTGGATTCCATAGTGAAATAGTCTCTTCATATTTGTTTCAGTTAACAAGCACTTGTTTTCACTCTGTCCCACGTCCTACGCTCCACTGGAAAAGAAAAAACAAAACTCAAAACCCTCGTAACAAATATGCAGAGTCAAGCAAAACAAATCCCCACATAACGGGACTCTTGTTTGGTCTACTTCTCTGTCTTTTCTGCAAGAATAGCACAAGAGACTGTCAAATCTTTTCCCGCAATCTAAGGGTAATCTATATCTGTAGTATTTTCCTGGTCTACCAATTTAGTAACCTTGTCAAAGAAAGGAAATCAAATCAACCTTTCATGACCTGCTTTTGATTAAGCCATATTGGCTCTTTGTAACCTCCATTTCCTTTTCCTTTAATAGTACATTCTAGTCTTTTGCCAGGAATTAAGTCAAGTTTATTGCTCTGTCATTTGGAGCCTCTTGTCTCTTACCTTTTTTTGACAGCCCAGACATTCCTCTTCCTCCAGTCCTGTGATAGCTTTCCTAATCCCTCTGATCTTTCAGAGATGAATGGCAGTACAATAATCCATCTGCCAGTTTTTTCTGTAACTTTTGATGTAGTCCTGCTGGGCCCATTAACTGCAGTGAATCAAAGAAGGCTAAGGGCTCCATTATTATCTTCTTACTTAAATCTTAGGTTTCAGCTCAGGATTAGTCATTTTTCTTCTTTCTTTCTCAGCCCAAAGCTTGTTATCCATAGCAGAGAAGGCAGAAATAAAACAAGAGTTGATCAGCTATCCCTTCTCTGTTATTTGTTATCCCCAGTCTGCCCTAAGGAGTGGTCTTATCTCTTCCTTGACCCTTTTCTTTTCCTTTCTTTTCTTTAATAGAGTTTTTTTTAAGCCCAAACCCTTTTTTGTTCTTCTTACCAGCTCATTCCAAGTTTTAGATCTACGGATACTGACTCAGTTGTAGAATTCAAGGTCCATTTCATCAGTTATTTTCTCCAGACATTTAACCCAAGTCTTCCTTTTATTGCTTTATGAAAATAAGACTCCCTTTTCCTTTTATTTTTAAAGGCAGTAGTAGTTAAGTGACTTGCTCAGGATCACAGAACTAGCAAGTGTCTGAGGTCACTCCAGGGCCAGTGCTCTATCCACAGTAGAGACACCAAGCTTCCCCTTTCCCTTTCCCTTAATGACCCTCTCCAACCAAACCCTCTTGTCACATAATGTCTCTTTGTCATTATAATTTCTCTAACTCTTTTTCTTCCTTCTTTCAAATCTCACTGGAAAATTGATCAAATTCTATATTGTTTGTCTTTCATTCTGGAAGAGGACATCAGGAAGGTGATGTCTTGACTTGCAAGTGAATTGGATTTAAGTGAGGGAGGGCTATACAAATTCACCAGTCTCAGGCTCTCTTCCAGGAGCCATCTGGGTCCAATGTCCAGATATAGAACAGCATGACTGTAGATGGCTCCCATCTTCCTATGACCTTCTGGCTAACAGACCCAGACCAATTTGTGGGAACCAATTCCTTTAGCTCAAAAGGACATGATACAGTTCTTGGGGTTGTCCTGGTCCTAATATCCCTCCTCCCCCAAATAACAGACTGGTTCTGACATTTCATCTTAGGTAGTTGGCTTGCTACCTATTGAACCCAAGGAAATAGGACTGAAACATACGAGTGAAGCTGAGAACAGCAATGACCTAAAACTTTGATGTTAAAGTAGAAAGCGAGAGGGGTGTTTTATCTAACTGTGATTAGATAAACAACACTGATAAGATTTCTTTTTCAAAAAAATATTTTGTTTTATTAAACATTTTCCAATTATATGTAAAAAATTTTAAATCATTTTAAATATCTTGAGTTCCAAATTATCTCCATCCTTCTCCTCTCCCCCCTCCCTCAGAAGGCAAGCAATTTTATATCACTTATACATATGAAATCACATAAAACATATTTCCATATTAGCTAAACTATAAAAGAAAACATGGACAAAAAACTCCCAAGAAAAATGAAGAAAGCAAAAAAACAGTATGCTTCAATCTGCATTCACAGTTCATCAGTTCTCTCTTTGGAGGTGGATAGCATTTTTCATTAAGAGTTCTTTGGATTTCTTTCAAATCATTGTCTTGATCAAAGTCTTGATCTTCTATAGCTTGATCAAATTTCTTCATATCATTTTGGATCAAAGTTTTGTGTTGTTTTTTTTCCCTGAAACCATTTTGAACACTTTGGAAACCCTAGCCTGATGCTGACTGAAATTCAAGAGATTTGAGCCAGAGTAACCTCAGGAATGTTTTGTACTTGGCTGTTTTCATGCATATTTACAATTTTCTGTTACTTTACTTCCTCAGAATCTTAATTTTCTTCACTGCTTGTTTTTTTTTCCTTCAAACAGAAACTGGAAGAGAAGTTAGAGTACTGGATGGAGAAGTATGATAAAGACACAGAAATGAAGCAAAATGAACTGAATAGTCTTAAGTCTGCAAAGGCCAGTGACTTGGCAGCCTTGCAGGATCTTGCAAAACAGGTGAGGAAGAAACAGGAGCTGTCCAGAAAACCTTATAGGCCATCACACCAACTCAAGGCGGGCAGCCTTAAAAAAAAGAATCAGCTTCAGCCAGAATTCAGTCTTCTGTATTGGGATCCAAGGCAGCTGTTTCCTGGGAGTATTTACATTTACGCAGTTTCATCCTTGTTCCTTGTACTCAATAGGTGGAACATCTCTATACTTTTCTCCTCAGGGCAGAGAAGGGATTGTGTTCATGCCTTGATCTTTTTTGCCGACTCATGCAAGACCTTGGAGCCCTTCACTTGAACAGAGTATCCTCTTAGTTCTGGAGTGCTCTCTGGTGGTGGAGAGCCGGGGGCAGGGGTGGATAAGGTCACTAGGGGCTTTCTGCCACCTCACAGGTTCCACTTTAATGGGATGAATGGTACCAAAAAGAAAAGTCCTGCTTAATAACACATAGGCCTTCTGTATTTGTTATGAAGCCAAGATAAGGACATGCCCAAGTTAAGGACAGAGGTTCAACCACTTGAAACATCTGTTTGATTCAGATACCATTTTGATGCTCTGGTTTTGTTTCCATTCATTGTTTTTGTTTTTGACTTTGAAAGGTTTAGACTCGAGCACCAGTCTGGACTGATTCCCTAGTTTTCATTTTAGAAAACCCCAACAAATGCGAACGGCCAGACACTGATATCCATTTTTTAGATTTAGCAACTGAAGTGATAGATTTTAAAATAACCTTTAGTAGAAAAGTAATTAAAAAAAAACCAGGTAACAAGCCATCACAGAATGGTACCATGAGCTCTGGAGTGGGATGAGGAAGACCCACGGTCTCTCTCTTGTTCTCTCCCTTATTGGTTGTATGACCTTAAATGAAGGAGTTTAAAAAAAAAATCCTAAGTATTTCTTATGTGCCAAACACTGTGCTGAGTGTTGAGGATACAAATGGAAAAAATGAGACAGCCTCTGCTCCCAAGGAGGTCACAGTCTAATTGGGGGAGACAAAAGACAAAGGAAAGTTCATCTGCCGAAGGGCAGATGGCAAGGCCTGGAAGAAAGGCCTCACTTAACGATGAAGTGGTGGGCAGGTGGCAAGGCCTGGGGGGGGGGGGGTGGATCCTTCCTCTGCACATTTAACTTCTCTGAGCCTTATTTTTCTTATCTGCATATGGAAATTGGAGTATTTGCCAAGCCTACCTCACAGAGGAGTAGTAAGGATTAAATGAAATAATGGATGTAAAAGTACCTTGTAAATTGTGAAATACAATGAAACAATGTGGTTCTACTTATAAAACTTTATTGAATAACTGCAACAAACAATAATACATACCTAAATTTCATGCTATTGTTAATTAAATGGAAATAATTCCAAATATGAGCACATAATTTCATAAGCAGAACTCCCCCTTGCCCCCCTTCACTGAATTTCTGTGCCTCTCTTGGGCAGCTGGGTGGTGAAGTGGATAGAGCACTGAGCCTAGAATCAGGAAGACCCAAGTTCAAATCCAACTTCAGGCACTCACTAGCTGTGTGACCTGGAGCAAGTCATTGTACCAGAGTGTTTGCCTCAGTTTCCTCATCTGTAAAATGGGGATAATAACAGCACCCACCTTGCAGGGTTGTTGTGCGGATCAAATGAGATCCTAATTATAAAGCACTCAGCACAGTGCCCAGCACATAGTAAGCACTTTATAAAAGTTATTATCATTATTATTTTTATTGAACCCAGAAGGGGCTTTAGAATCATATCTAGAATTTATATGGCATTTTAAAGTTTGCAAAGCACTTTACAGATATTATCTCATTTTATCCTCACAACACAACTTGGGAGATAGATACTATTATTGTCCCTATTTTAAATGAGGAAACAGAGGCAGATAGGGTAAAGTGACTTGCCCAGGGTCACATTGTGAGTAAGTGTCTGAGGCTGGATTTGAACTCAGGTCTTCCCCACTCTGGGTCTAGTGCTGTATCCACTGCCTACTTTGATGCCATGTAGTTGGACAGAGGAAGAAACTGAGGTCTAGAGCCATGAAGTAAATTGACAAAAATCATACAGCTAGGAAATCACAGAACTAGAATGCAAAATCAGGTCTTTTGACCTCAAGTACAGTTATTTCTGTGACATTAGTGTACAAATGGGTAGCTGGTGGTACAGTGGATAGAGAACCATGTCTGGAGATGGGAAGACTCATCATCATGAGTTCAAATCTGGCCTCGGACACTTAGTAGCTGGGTTACCCTGGGCAAGTCACTTAACCCCGTTGGCCTCAGTTTCCTCATCTGTAAAATGAGCTGGAGAAGAAAATAATGACCCACTCCAGTATCTTTGCCAAGAAAACCCCAAATGGGGTCATGAAGAGTCAGACACAACTGAAATACAACTGAACAAAATATACAAATCAAAAAATTTCATGAATCCCCATGTGAAAGTAGTTGGACTAGTTTCCATTCCTTGAGAAAATATACAAACAGAAAGCTACTATGAATTCTATAATGGAGTGAATTTATATTTTATTAATCAGAACAGTCAGCATAGTGTAGTCAATGGAGAACTAGCCTTGGATCCAGGAAAATTTGGATTCAAGTATTGTCTCTGCCATATATGAACTGGGTGACTTTGGGTAAGTCACTTCATCTCTCAATGATGCTGATAACTTTCTAAGACTGAGGTGCAGAGAGAAGGAGCCAATCTGTACTAGACAGAGAAGCCACTGGAGGTTTTTTAAATAGATGACCATAGAAAA
The DNA here is from genome assembly GCF_028583685.1 of Petaurus breviceps papuanus. NCBI lineage: Eukaryota > Metazoa > Chordata > Mammalia > Diprotodontia > Petauridae > Petaurus > Petaurus breviceps. Next base: position 5,431,704 of record NW_027187301.1, read on the forward strand.
AGGAGAGCTTTACCAGGACCAATGAAATTAGAGGTCAGAGAAAACCCAATCAAACAGAATCTATATACATTTGAAAAGGAATTGAATATTTAAGTGCTGGAGACATTATTTGCTCAGGCTAGAGAAGCTATATTTTGTTGTAATTCTGCATATTTTGTTGTAGTTAAAGATCAGAATGACAAAGGTTGATGTTCCTGCTCCATCCATGGCTCCATGGCTGGCCTACAGACCAGGAGACCCACCCTGCGGTCCACTGCCACATGTTTGGTTTCTTGGGTGTGTGGTAGAGTAGAATTGCCCTTTCCTAAACATTTTTTCAAGTGTATGTTTAGCTCTGTTACTCCCTGTGAACAGTGATAAAAGTTACATAAAAATAAACAAACAATACATGGGCAGGGATGTAGTAGTTTCCTGCCTTGGGTGGTAAGTTGGATTAGAGGCCTCCAAAGTCTCTTCTGACTCCTGTGGCTTAGAAAATCTCAAAACATCCTCTCCAGCTATGCTGCTTCTGGTCATTAGTAGAAAGAAGAGATTACCATCAACAGAGCCAAAAAGAGAATAACTTTTATTGTTCTGTTCTGACTTCAGGAAAATACAAAGAAACTTCTTTAATTCTTCTTCTTAAAAATTTTTATGTGACATGTATGTAGTGACATGGCCATCATGTAAGTCAAGTTAAGAATTTATTAAGCACATGGTGTATATCTGGCACTGCGCTAAATGCTGGGGATACAAAAAGGGCAAAAGACAGTCCCTGCCCTCGAGGAGCTTACCATCTAATGTAAAGCACACTTTACAGTGTGCAAACAGATAGATACAAAGCAAGCTGTGTGCCATTTAAACTGGAAATAATGAACCAAAGGAAGGCCCTAAGATTAAAGAGGACTGAGAAGGGTTTCTTGCAGAAGGTGGAATTTTAGCTGGGACTTGAAGGAATCCAGGAGGCAGAGATGAGGAGGAGAGAGTTTCAGGCATGAGGGTGGGTCAATAAAAATGCCTAGGGTTGGGAGATGGAGTTTTGGATTTAAGGAATGGCCAGGAGGCCAGTGTTGGTGGACCATCGAGTACATGGAGAGGTGTAAGGTATAAGAAGACTGGCGAGATTGGAGGGGGCCAGCTTGTGAAGGGCTTTAAAAAGAATTTTGTCCCTGATCCTGGAGAAGATAGGGAACCACTGGAGTTTATCGAATGGGGTCGGAGGAGTGACATGGGAAATGATTTTTTAAAAAAAATTAACAAATGTCCTAAAATTTCTGCTTCCCAGATAAGCATTGTCTCCCTGAAAGTCATCACCTTGGGTACTATATTCTTTAAAAAATTATATTGTCATTGCTCCAGACAGTTGGGGCCCTCTTCCTTTGGAAGTACCTTCACAGCATGCTTCATACAGGATCGCAGATTGAGAATTTCAAGATACCCTTGCAAGGCTCCTAGTCTAACCCCTTCCTTTTATAAAGTTTTGCAAGTGATGTGTCCTGTAATTTAACACCACACAATGTAGTAAAGGGCAGAACCAGGATTTGAACATAGGCCTTCTGGTGTCAAAACATCATTTAAAGGTAGAATTGATTTTTTGGAAAGATTTAAAATTCAGGGCTATATTTGATGAAAAAGATCAAACTATGTAATAATGTTTTTAGCTTTTGCATATGAGATGTAACTAGAATACAATAAGACTTTTTCTCATGTGACTCATAATTTGGCTCTGAAGGAGCCAAACATTTGACAAAAGGAATTCAGAAATGTTTAGAGTAGTGGCAGTATAGGGTTAAGTGTATGGCCTGCTTAGGTGGCTATTATGAAGGACAACACTCAATTGCGTAAGTTCTGGGATCTTTGCTTTAATAGCTGTGTTTGTTGCTATTACATTCATTTGCAAGTGATCTTAAATTTCTAATTCAATCAACAGTCATTTATTAAATGTTATGTGCCAAGCATTAAAAACTCATATTGAAAAGTTTTAAAAATTAATTCAGTGAAAAAAACTTTAGTTTTATGCTATCCTCAGGGTTTTTTTTTATTTTTTTTTGTGCAGTTCCGATAAGTGGTTAATCACTTAGGTTGAATTCAGTAAGCATTTTGTAAACAAGGAATTGTGTATGGTGCTAGAGACACAAAGACACATGTGACTCTGAACCTGTTTTCTAGGAATTTGTGGTCTAGGGAGGGAGGGAGAATAAACATGTATTCCAATAGACTATACTATAGAAGTAAAACAAGGGTAAGGGACAGGCCAGTCAGAGTCATATGAAAAACTTGAAGAGGGATTGACCACGTTGAGTTGAGAGGATCAGGAAGACCTTCATGGGGGAGGTGACCTTTGAGCTGGACCCAAAAGCTGTAGTCTTCAACAGTTGGCTGTGCGGCAAAGAGGAGGGAGGCTCTTCTAGGAATGGTGTGAGCATAGCAAGGAAAGAGGCCATGGAGAAGGGGACAGCCTCCTTTGGTTAGAACATAGAGTAGTAGAGTATGATATGGGCTAGAATGGCCAGTAGAATTCAGGTTGTAGAGGGCCTAGAATGGAGGGTCAGTAATTTGTACTTTATTTGGTAGGCAATGAGAAGCCCCCGGAGGTTTTTTAAATAGATGACCATAGGGCGGCCAGGTGGCTCAGCGAGTAAGAGCACAGGCTCCAGTGTCGGGATGACCTGGATCAAATCCAGGCTCAGATACTCTGCACCACACCCAAAAATAATAACTGGCTGTGTAACCTTGAGCAAGTTACTTAACCCCAATTGCTTTAAAAAAAAATAAATAGATGACCATATTCATCAGGAAGATTGTTCAGACAGCATTGTGAATGGTTTGGAGCTTTGGTTTGAATAGCTTTGTACTAGGGAGGTCAGGAAATGATTGCAATGCTGTAATAGTGATAAATAATGCTAAAGAAAATTATAAGGGTCTAAACTAAGCTGGTTGCCTTGGCAGTGGGAATGAAGGGACACACATGAGACATGTGGATGTTCAGAAGGACTTAAAACTGATGAAATGTGAGGTCTGAGGGACAGAGAAGAATCAAATGACTCCGAAGTTGCCATCCTGGCTGATGAGAAAATTGTGACTTAATCTAAACTTAAACAAAAATAGAAGAGAGGGACAGATTTCAAGGAGGAAGAGGATGTGTTCAGTTTTGGACATGTTGCCTGTGAGGAACTGGTGGGACATCCAGGAGGAAGTACAGACCTAGATTTGGGAGGAAACTGAAAGTGGTCATGTGGACTGGTAATGACTGAGGCCAAAGAAGCACGCAGGGTCACTAAGGGAGAGGGTACAGAAGAGACAAGGGCCAAGGACAGAACTCAGGGCAACAGCCCCAGCTAAGCAGCAGGAAGAGAGGGAGGAGCATGGGGTTTCAGGGGTCCAGAGAGGAGCAGGGTGAGTGTCAACCATAGCAAATGCTTCAGAAAGGTCAGAAGGGAGGGGGACAGGAAAAAAACTCCCACAACCATTGGATTCGGTGATGGAGGAGGAAGAGGAAGAGGAGGAAGCCGGGTGGCACAGTTGATAGAGCACTGGGGCTTGGAATCAGGAAGACTCCTCTTCCTGACTTCAAATCTGGCCTCAGACACTAACTAGCTGGGTGACCCTGGGCAAATTAGCCCTCTTTGCCTCAGTTTCCTTATCTGTAAAATGAGTTGGAGAAGGAAATGGCAAACTGCTCCAGTATCTTTGCTAAGAAAACCTCACACGGGGTCATGAAGAGTCAGACATGACTAAATCACAGCAGAAGAGCAGTGGTGGAGTGATGGGGACAGACAGAGATGCCAGGGTTGAAGAGTGACTGGGTGGGACGTGGGGGATGTGAGCACATCCTCTGGGTTCAATTCAGCCCCCCTGGGTTGGTTTTTAGGTTAGAGATGCAGGACTGTGGTGTGGCCAGCAATGCTGTAACGTCTGATTAACATGTCTTTGCAGTTAAGGGAGTTCGAGCAGGTCATTATCGAGGATCGACTAGAAAAGGAGAAGGCCAGGAAGAAGATTGAACAGGATGCCCTGGAGCTAAAGAGCATCATCAAGGTAGAAAGTGAAACTTGTTTTTAACATGCACAATAACGACCTTTTAATAAGTAACAGCCAGTTTAATGCTGAGTGAGGTGATTGTGACCAGTGGGCCCAGGTCCTGGAGGAGCGGCAGCCCTGGGCGCCTGAGGATCAAGCTCATTCCGAGTGGATCTGACTCGGATAAGGGGGAAGGGGAGGCCTCTTTCACTCTGTGTCTTCCTGACCCAAAAGCAAATCTTCAGGACGTCTCTAAAATGAACTTAGGGTTCCTTAAGGGAAAAGCTCCAGATGGAATCTGTGGCTAAGATCTCCCCCAAATGCAAGTTAGAAGGGCTCTTCTAGAAAAAGGTATTTAATGTACACTATATCAGGAAGAAGACAGTAGTTTATTTTTTCCACTACAGAAAGAATCCTTTGCTTATGATGTAAAACACTCAGAGATGCATTCAAAGAAATACAAAAACCATGAAACACTTATTAAGCCCATCATACTTATACTCCTTGGAAAAAATAAAAAACAAACAAAACAAAAACAAATTAAAGAAAACCCTTAGAGGTACTGCTGAACAGATATTTAGGATGCTTCATATTCGCTTCCAATCTGTTGTTGACAGGAGAAGGGGACTGGGGTGGGACAAACCTGACTCAGACCAGCACCCTCTTAATTCAAGTTGATGTTGGAACAAAACAAAGCACATATAGGTTATTCAACAGTTAAGGAAAGGAGTTTTACTTAACCAAAATATATGAAATATTCAGTGAGGATACCACATCCCTTAGCTTGGGGTCTTCCCAACCCCAACCCTTCTGATCTCCTTATGGAAATGCCTGGTCAGCAGGGTAGGGTGGTAGGATGTGGTGACTGGCTTGGTCTCTGCACATCCTCCAACTTTCAGAAGGACCTAGACCTCATGTAGGTGGGCATTTTTATGCCCTTATGTGACCAAGAAGCTACCTCAGCATGGCTAGAGGCTACCACAAAACGCTGTCCAGAGACACAGCTTAAGTATTGGCTAATCACATCCTGGGAACACCTTTGTTGCCTTTTAAGGAAACTAACCTAACCTGTGCTGGGGGGGGGGGTGGCCTATCATACCTGCACTGTCTGAGCCGCTTCCAAGATAAGGATCTCTGGCTAGCCAGAGCTAGGCAGCTACAGGGTGATCAGGTGCCGGCCGTCTTCTCCAGAAAGCTCTTACCCTCACATTGGTTGGCATTTGGTTTTGGAGCTCTGGAGCTCTTGACTTATAGAAGCTCCTTCCAACACTGGAAATACTCATTCTACAAGAATACTGCTCACTGACCTGTATTCCAGGAAGAAAGTAGCAAACAGAAGAAGGCACTAGGGATTTATGTTCACCTGGACAAACGTACATGTTCCTTCTGCCATGGACTTGTAGCCGTGATGGCTGATTGTAGAGGCCAGGGAGAGAAATGTCCTCCCCAACCATTTACTGGAAGTCAGAGAAGTAGAAGATTCCCGAAGAGAAGGGTTCCCAAAAGAGGGGAGAAACTTTCTCCCTGCTCCACTTATCAACTGCAGACTAGATAACTTCTCCTTAGCCAGTCAACAGTTTTCTTTTACATAACATTCCCCTACTCAGCACCCAGTCATGGGGACCAGAGCATCCCTCGGGAGTTGCTTCATTAGCCCAGCTAAACAAAGCATGCATCCCTCAGCAAAAGGGGCCATCCTCACTAGAGAGAACAAACACTCTTCCTGAGAAAGATAGGAGTTTGCCACAGAGCAGGAAATATGTAAGGATATGTTGTAAATGATCTCGAAACTCAATACTATTTTCCTCCACAATCCAACCACTTATGCCATAGTCATTTTGGAAGAGAAGGGCAAAAATTGAAGAAGGGAAGCTATTGTAGAGGAAAAAAAGAGGTGATTAGAGGTCATAGTGGAAGGTAACAATAGAAGAAGTTTGTGGCCATTGTAGTTGGCCACCTGGATGATCTTTGCTGATTTCTGCCCTACAACTTTTTATCACTTCAAAAATATTTAATATGTTGAAACTCAAGGGATTGTGGAACTGAATCTCGTGAACTAAAATTAAATAAACAAATTAATAAAGACCAAAAAGAAATTTAGTATGGGGGCGGCTAGGTGGTGCAGTGAATAGAGCACTGGCCCTGGAGTCAGGAGGACCTGAGTTCAAATCAGGCCTCAGACACTTAACATTTACTAGCCTTGTGATCTTGGGCAAGTCACTTAACCCCAATTGTCCTGCCCTCCCCCCTCCAAAAAATATTTAATATGTAATATTAAAACTTGTGCTGAATTCCCTTGCTTTACTGGATTTGGTGTTGAGTTCAACTTTTGTCACATTCGCTATTAAATGTACCTTTGACAAATAGTCCATTTTTCCAAATCTGGTTTTGATTGAATCCCGTGGTTTTTCAATGAAATTTAAACCAAGTGAGTTCCCAAGCCCCTCAAGCATGTTTATCTGCATCTTTTGTATAATTTTAAAAAACTTTTATGATGAATACTCTGTTGTAAGGAGGAAGTTAGATGGCTCAGTGCATAGGGCACAGGAAGACCTGAGTTCAAAGCTAGTCTCAAAAAACGCCTGGCCAGAGTAGATTTCAGGAGAGTGAATCACCGGCAGCTGTGGCAGTTTCTGGACTTCTCAACCCATAAATGCCAAAGAGAAAGTAAAAGGTCAGTAGGGAACTCTGTTGATCCAGGGTGAGAGAAGAGCCTGGTTCAGCCCTTGCCCCCAGGGCAGAAGAGGTGCTGCAACTGCTGCTGCTTCTCGCTCCAGGCCTACAGAATGTAGGGGGACCAAGTGACTGTCCAGAGGGCATTTGCAGGACTCTCTCTGCTGGCACTGAGGCGGGATTCTCTTGCTTTGCCCTGCTTGGATCTGGGACCCAGTCTTGGGTGGTGGTCCTGGGATGAGGAGTGCTGGTGTGGCAGAGCTTGGAGAGAAAGTCCTCCACAGTTCTGAGGCAGGTGCCTGGAAAAAACTGACAACAGCTGCACAAAAACCCCAGAAGTCTGGGACACAGATCTCTCTACTCTGGAAGCAGCGTTCTACAGCAGCAAAGAGCTCAAGAGTCAAGTAATCACCTGGCAAGACGATCAAGCAGAGGAAGCACAATCAGAACATAGAATCCTTTTTTGGGGACAAAAAGGATCAAAACATGGAACCAGAAGAAGACAACAAATTCAAAACTCCTGCATCAAAAACCTCCAAGAAAAATAGGAACTGGTCACAGGCCATGGAGGAGCTCAAGAAGGATTTTGAAAATCCATCTGGAAATTTCTGTAACTTTTGAACAATTCTGCTTCTTGGTATCAATATATAGTGTTTATAAGCCCTGGAAGTCCTTATCTCAACTCCAGGTGGGGAGGGGGCAGCCCTGAAGCTCAGGAGGTAAGAGTTTCCCATCCAGTCTTTGCTCACTGTTCTCATTGGTAGTATGGGTACATACCCTAAGTTTACTGGGGGAGGAGTATATTTTGTTCTAAAATCTTCCTGCTTTGCTATTTGAGGAAATGCCTTTGATTTGCATGGGAAGAAAAAAGCAAATGCATAGGGGAGGGCTCCTGAGTCATAGTTGTGGGTGTGGGGACCCACAGATTACCATGAATTTGGGGTAGTTGTCTTCTGGAGAGCCTGCCCTGTGAGTTGGTCAGGTGAGGGCTATACCAGAATTTGGGTTGCTGACCACTGTGCAGTATTGATACATGCCTGGAACAGAGAGCTTTTAAAAGGCAGATCCTAGAGACCCCTCTGCCTCAGTACCCCACAATGATGATTTCACCAAGCATTTATGCCTTTCCAGACAAGATGGGATGGATGGGGTGTTCAGGGAGACCTAGCTTCTCTGGTGTGGGGCTACCAGGCCCTTTTCAGGTGTGCTCATCTACCTAGGGTGTCCACCCATTTCACCCATCTGTGGCTCCAAAAAGCTATAGCGTGCCTGTTGAGCTTTAGGATTTAGGGGTGCTCAAGATCCCAAAATATCAACATACCAGGTTCTGCCAAATGAATTTGACTCAAGTCTTCTTTCAGCCAAGTAAAGCAAAGTTTATTGAAGATTTGCCTTAATGGGTAGACTCTTAAGGAGCCTCAGTATATGTGAAGTTTGTATTTACAAACAGGCCAGAATAATCTGACACAGACTAAGTCTGTGCTAGATAATTTTCAGTCCTTAGGGGAGGCAAGATGGATCTTATATGCAGAGAGATTGTGGGAGGGTTCTAGGGGGGGTCTAGAGGAGGAGTCTGGGGAGTGTCTTCAGGAGGAGTCAATGAGGTCAGCCTCCAGTAATGAGATTAAGGGTGGGAAGTAGCTGGAGGCTTCCTGGAGATGGCAGACGATGGAGGACTAGGCTAGTTCAAGGGTAACATTTGATAGGACCAAGAGTAAGAAGCAGCTGGACAACAGAGGGCTAGGCTAGGTTAAGAGTAACAGATTTGGGCCTAGCTAGAATGAAAGGCTTATGGCCTCATCAAGTGGGAAGATTCAAGGGATTCCCAGAGCCTGTACCTCATCATGCCCAGTGGCCACACTTTCTCCAAGCAGCCATGACTTTATAGTCAAGATAGGAAAGCTAAGGAAAGAACAGTTTTATCTTTTTGTATTTGTGAGTCTGCTTCCTGCATTTGGTGTTTTATTTGCTCTTGGAGGATCTAAACTCTATTTAGATCAGTGGGATCAAGAGTCTAAGATGAAGGAAAGGCTCACAGGGCACCAGAGACCACAGGTGACCCACTGGAGGCTCTTAAGACCAGCCACATTCTTGGGCCTGATGGTGAAAAGTGACCACCAGTTTGGGGAATGAATGGACCTGGTCCTTGCAGTGTTAGCCAGCCAGTCATTCAGGATTAGGGGGAGAGCTGGTTACGAAACATAGTAAGACAAATTCATGCTTCAAAGGGCAAGAGAAAAAAAAAAGTCCATTCAAAGTTCTGAAAATCTGACCCAAAAGTCCATAGCTGAGTCCCTGTACCACAGGACACAGGGCACATTCCACCCTGGTGCATAGGTTTATGTTCAGATAATAGCTTTTTATTTTAAATCCGGGTCATGAAAAATGCTGCTGCTTGTTGGGGACATGACAGACATCCGCTCACCACCTCTCCTTCTCTCCTCCACTTTTCAGCTCCAGGCCTGGTGGAGAGGCACCATGATCCGCAGAGAACTGGGCAATTTCAAGATGCCCAAGAAGGAAAAAGACGATGGCAAGGGGGTGAAAGGCAAAGGGAAGAAGCCCGCACAGAAGAGAAGATGATGGTGCTCATCTGGCTCATTTTCTCTGCTTCTTTCAGGCGGCTGGGAAGTAGAAAGGAGGAATTAAAAGGGGCAAAAACCTGGCCAGCTGGATGTGATTTCTTATCTAAACCACCTCCTGGGGAGGGAAAGGACCCAGCTGAGATCCTTGATGACTTCTCATTGTTCTTTAGAAATCGAGCCCGGGAACAAGATGCTTTATTTTATGGGGACATTAGGACAAAGTTTGGGTTTCTCTCTGATCTGACCTTATGTTGAGCAGAACCTTTTCCAGAGGCTCTAGGGACAGTTGTCTCTCTTTTCACACCAGTACAACTAGAACAATTTCTGTGTCCATTTACAGTGAGATTGTTTCATGATGATGCACTAAAAGTGCTGGATTTAACGTTGTGTCCGTGTCTGATTTTACTCCAGCTCACCTGGAATGTAGTTTAACATAGCAACCCACAAGAATGAGTTCAGGGGATACAGCCCATGAATGCCTACGTTTACTCTCCTTGTCTCTGTGGTATAGTGTGTAGTTTTGTTAAGTCCCCCTTCTCCTCGTTCTCCTTCCCCTGCAGCTTCCTCCACCAAAGGTTCCTCCTCCCTGAACTTCTTTCCCCGAAGGGTGACATCTCCACAAGGGTTCTATTAAACTCTCACCTGTGCTCATGGGGGCTGTCTCAACTGTTTCCACTCTTGTGCTCGCCCTTCCTAGAGATGAGGGGAGTACTGGTAGCAGGCATGGCTGCTGTGGCCAAATGCATTCCCCCCTCCCCCAAAGAGCCACCAGGGGTGTCTTCAGACAGACTGCTGAAAGTGCATCACATTGGGTCAGTCTGGCCTATGCCCTCTTGACTGACTGGACAGGAGCGGGCAGCATGGCATTGCCCCTAGGCAAATAAAGGAGATGAGATTTGGGGGTGTATAAAGTACAGTTATCACAGTGTGTTCTGATGGGGTCTCTAATTCTGGAAAACAGATTATTTTATAGTTGAGGATAACCAGCTGGGACCTGCTATAGAGCAGTGAGTGGTCAATATTTTGCACAGAACCCTTTCTGATGCTGTCATTTTAAAAAATCTAAACTTCCCTTATCTTTATTCCACCTATAGGCTTTGCTATTTGTGGGCAAGTGGTTCTAATTTGTCTCCTTTCATTACTATACCTAACACATGGTAATGCTTCCCACCCATCCATCCCACCCCCAGCCCCATCCTCTAACCCTTAACTACTTACCTAGAAAACCGAGGGAAATTTGAAAAGCTGCCTTCACGGATGGACCTCACCATTACTTTGCACTCCCCACCTGGTTAGCACACTCCCATCCCTTCTGTGTCTCGTGGTACCTGGGATGCTGAATCTTTGACCACTGGAAGAACAATTCCCCTTTCCCAAGTCCAGCTGTCTGCTCCCTCATCCTGATCCAGCCCAGCCCTAACCCCTATAATGGGCCAGGCTTGGCTCCAGCCATTCCTCTGGCAGCTTAGTTTCTATGCTGGGATAAAAGATGTATTTGTAGGTCATTCCAGACTTAACCAAAGTAGGTCAAGTTTACTTAAAGGCTATACAACAAAAGCACAGTACCTTATTTTTGCCCTGAGGCAAGAGAACAGGGCCTGTTTGCCTTTTGGGGGAGGCTGAGGACCATGTGGGATAGGCAAATGCTTCCCAACACAATATGACATGATTGCCACATCCTAATTGGCAGTGGATGTATTCCATTTTACCCTTATTACAGGGCATCGGTCTGTTTATTCACTTCAACAGAGGGCATACAATGTCTCTAACAAGCTGCCTCACAAACAGCTCTGTGTGGGAGCATCAACAAAATTCCTCCAACTGGTTTTGACCCCAAAGAGGGCAGGAGAGCCTTTGATCATCCACTTCTGTTCTCCTTAGACTCCAGCACTGACTAGGCTCCTAGCCACTACCCAGGAATCAGTTTATATGAAGTTAGGTCAAGCATTTATTAAGCACCGATTATGTCAAAGACAGCTAGGTGGTGCAGTGGATTTAGCAATGTGCTGGCAATCAGGAAGACTCAACTTCCTGAGTTCAAATCTGGCCTCAGACACTTACTGGCTGTGTGACCCTGGGCAAGTCACTTAACCTGGTTTGCTTGTTTCCTCACCCATAAAATGGGGTCACAGAGAGTCAGCCATGACTGAAACAGCAGGTGTGACCTAGATTAAGATCACGTAAATGAGACTGAAAAGTAGTGGGCAGAGAAGGAGGAAGAGGACCAGGGCACTTGAGCAGAATGAAAAAAAAAAAGATAAAAGGGTATCAAAGAGGAGAAGATAATCAACAGTGTTAGAGGCTGCAGATCACGAAGGATGCAAGGCAAGACCCTTAGATTTGCTTAAAGAGAACATTTTCTTTTTTGGTTTAATTTGTTTATTTTTAATTTTCAACATTAATTTCCACAAGTTACAAATTCAGTCATTTAGTTATTCTTTCCCCTAACCCCCACCCCAAAATAGCAATCCTACTGAATACCCCTTCCCCCATCCCCCTCTGACTTTCTAGTAGGGCAAGATGGATTTCTATACCCCCAGTGTGTGTGTGTGTGTGTGTGTGTATAACATTTGATTTTAAAACTTTGATTTCCAGATTCTTTCTTTTCTTCCCTTGCCAACCACCCCTACTGGGAAGAAAAGTGATTCAATATCAGTTATACATGTAGTTATGCAAAGCATTTCCATAGTAGATATATTGTGAAAGACTGACTTTATTTCTCTCCATTCTATCCCGCCCCCCACTTATTCTATTTTCTACTTTGACCCTGTCCCTTTTCTAAAGTGTGTACTTCTAATTACCCTCCCCCCCAATCAGCCCTTCTATCATCCTCCCTTCCCCCCTTACTATCCTGTAGAGTAAGATACCCAATTTAGTGTGTGTTATTCCCTCCTTAAGCCAAATTCAATGAGAATAACATTGACCCATTCTCTTTCACCTTCCTGCTCTTCCCCTCTATTGTAAGTTTTCTCTTGCCTCTTTTATATGAGATAATTTACCCTATTCTACCTCTTCCTATCGCATTATATTCCTCTCTCACCTCAATTTTATTTTTTAGATACCATCCCTTCCTATTAAACTGATTCTGTGCCCTCTGTCTATGGATACCTGTACATATATACACACATACTCAATATGTATTCATACACCCATATATCCTCCTATATAGACATATGTATGCATGTATACATACATATATATTTATATTCCCTTTATTCTCATACTGAGAAAAGTTTCATAAGTAACAATTATCATTTTTTCATGTAGGAATGTAAATAGTTCAACTTTGATAAATTCCTTATGATTTCTTTTCCCCTTTTACCTTCTCATGTTTCTCTTGCTGCTTGTATTTGAAAGTCAAATTTTCTATTCAACTGTGGTTTTTTTCATCAAGAATGCTTGAAAGTCCTCTATTTCATTGAATGACCATATTTTCCCCTGAAACATGATACTCAGTTTTGCTGGGTAGGTGATTCTTCGTTTTAAACCTAGCTCCTTTGACCTCCAGAACTTCATATTCCAAGCCCTTCGATCCCTTACTGTAGAAGCTGCTAGATCTTGTGTTATCCTGATTATATTTCCACAATACTCAAATTGTTTCTTCCTGGCTGCTTGTAATATTTTTTCCCTGACCTGGGAACTCTGGAATTTGGCTATGATATTCCTAGGAATTTTCTTTTTTGGCATTTTTTTCAAGAGGTGATAGGTGAATCATTTTAATTTCTATTTTGCCCTCTGGTTCTAAAATATCAGGGTAATTCTCCTTGAGAATTTCTTGAAGGATGATTTCTAGGTTCTTTTTTTGATCATGGCTTTTAGGCAGCCCAATAATTTTTAAATTATCTCTTCTGGATCTATTTTCCAGGTCAGTGGTTTTTCCAGTGAGATATTTCACATTGCCCTCTATTTTTTCATTTATTTGGATCTGTTTTTATAGTATTTTGATTTCTCATAAAGTCATTAGCTTTCATTTACTCCAATCTAATTTTGAAGGAATTATTCTTTTCAGTGAGTTTTTGAAATTCCTTTTCCATCTGGCAAATTTGACTTTTTAAGGCATTCTTCTCCTTGTTGGCTTTGTGGGCCTCTTTTGCCATTTGAGTTTATCTATTTTTTAAGGTGTTGTTTTCTTCAGTGTATTTTTGGGTCTCCTTTAGCAGGTTGTTGACTCTATTTTCATGATTTTCTTGCATCATTCTCAATTCTCTTCCCAGTTTCTCCTCCAATTCTCTTACTTGATTTTCAAAATCTTTCTTGATGTCCTCCATGGCCTGTAACCAATTCATATTTTTCTTGGAAGCTTTCGATGCAGGAATTCTGACTTTGTCTTCCTCCCGCTCCATGCTTTGATCCTTTTTGTTCCCAAAAAATGATTCTATGGTCTGTTTGTGCTTCCTCTGCTTGTCATATTGCCAGTCAATTACTTGACTTTTCAGCTCTTTGCCACAGTAGAACTCTGCTTCCGGAGAGGACAGCTTTGTCCCACATCGCTGGGGTTTTTGAAAATGTTGTCAGATGTCTGAGGAGAGTGCCCTCTCTATAGACACCACACTGGCAAACTGGTGTTACTCACCCCAGGACAACCGTTGAAGAAAGTGACCCAGATCCAAGCAGGTCAAAGCAAGAGCGATTACCCTCTGAATGGTCACTTGGTCCCCCTACATTCTGTAGGCTGGGAGCTCCTGAGGCAGCCACACGACCGTCCATGCCTCTGCCACTTCTCGCCACAAGGGGTAGTGGGCAGACTTCCAACAGAGTTCCCCACTGACCTTTTACTTTCTTTTTGGTGTTTATGGGTTGAAAAGTCTGGAAACTACCACAGCTGCTGGTGATTCACTCTCCTTAAATCTGCTCTAGATGACACTGCCTCCCTGGGGCCAAAACTGCACAGCTCACTGGGGACTGTCTCTAGGCTCCTAGTATGGTGCATCTTCAGTAAAAGATTTGTTTCTCTCTGTCACTTTGTGGGTTCTGTAGCTCTGAAATTTGTTGAGAGTCATATTTTATAGGTATTTGAGGTGGTTGTGGGAGGAGGTCACAGAATTTCCTGCTTCTACTCTGCCATCTTGGCTCTGTCTAGGAGAGAGCATTTTCAATAGAATGATAGAAGCTAGACTGCAGAGTTAAGAAAAAAGTGAGAGGAAAGGAAGTGGAGTCACCAGCTGTAGACGGCCTTCTCAAGGAGTTTAGCCATGAAAGGTAGGAGAGATATAGGACAGGTAATAAGGATGGGTGGAACAAGTGAGGTCTAGCAATATAGGTATGTTGGTAGTATGATGTATAAAAAGTTTGAGACAGTTTCTGGGTGATTAATCATTTTATTAATCATGCTAGTATATAAATAATAAAACATATCAGTGACATTCTCAAATGCCAAAGACCTCTCATGGAACCTACTCAATGAGAAAATGAATATTATAATGAGATATAGGCTTATTCTAATGAGGGTGGGTGGGGGGGTGGTGACTCAGATCACTCAATCCAAGTCAAAGAGACTTATCTCTTAGCCAAATGCAATCTAGATAAGAGGAGATTCACCTCAGTTCAGATCTGGCTGAGTGGGCCAGAGTTCACCTTAGATTGTAGGGTTCTTTAGTTGGGTGGGGCAAAAATCTGCCTAGGGGGGAAAGGTGTGTACCTTGGGGATTTTAGCAATCTCTCCCATCAACAATGTCCTCTAGCTGCTGGCTTGGTTCAGTAGAGAATGAGGATCTAGAAAGGGAAAAAGAAACCCTGGATCTCCCCAATAACTGGTTATTTAATAATCATTTTTCTCAGTAGGCAGCAGGGAAGCAGCCACTAGATAATGATGAGTGAGAGTGGGGATGATAAAGGGGCATTGTATTGGATAGAATAGGATCTCTTATGCATAGAGAGGTTTGCATTGGCAAGGAAAAGGGCCACCTCTTCTTTTGATATAGAAGTAAAGGAGAAGATGGCAGAGGAGGGAATCTGAGTGGTTCAAAATTAGGAGGGGAGAGAAGAAGGAGGTCTTGGTGAATGACCTCAGTTACTTTTAGTGAAACATGACGGGTCACATGAAAATTGTATCTGCCCCATCACAACCTACTTCTGAAGGGCACTAACACCCCAAACATCTGGGCAATGGTACCATTTCTGTGTAACAACCAAGGTAACTTGTACCCTACCTTGTTAGAAGGACTATCTTGTATCACCCCCCTCATAAATGGCAGCTCTGGGTGGAGACAGATGGTATGACCCCATGTTATTTGTTCTGTGGCCACTCTTGACCATGAGCAGGAAACAACTTTTTTGAAAGTGGTATGAGTGGCTGTTTCAGGGAACTTGTAGCTCCAAAAACTAGTGGTCATTTGGTCTGGCCACCCCCAGGTGTCTTGAAGGCTCTAGTCAGTCTGGGATTTATGGACAGACCTCTAAAAACATGGAACCCATGTGGTAATAGGTCAGGAAAAGAGATCACTAGATGATCCACTTCAGGTCTTTCAGGACTGTAGCCTGCTATAGAATCAGGAAGTGGGGGCCATCTGGCTACCCAAGTAGGAAATGTGGGTTCTCCAAAACCCAGAGTCTCAAATAAGCCTCTGGGCTTCCCTTTTTAAAAAGTGGGGAAGCAAGTGTCAGTACCTCATTCTGTACTGTGACCAGAACCATTGATTCTCTCCCTATCCACTATTTCCCTAAACCTTAACTGAGCAGAGTAGATCCTTCATGATCTTGTCATTCAATTTCCTACCTTTTGTCCCTCAGATGAACCACCATTCAATTGAGGACCATTGCCACAATGGGGTTGTCTGTCCCATCAACATTAACTCCTAAGTTGAGTGGCCTACGAAGCTTTCAGGAAGGGAAGTGTCTTAGATTTCTGCCCATCTTATTGTGGCAGGATGAGGGAGTATAAAAGTAGATAGCTGGAGAAGGACAGTCAAAAGTTTCTTGGACTTCATCCCAGGTGAAATCAAATAGTTACTGACTAGTCTTAGCCACAGGAATGAAGCAAAAGAAATTAGCAAAGCGGACATCCTCATGCCATTGACTAGGGCCCTGGGCTACTTGGTCTACCACGCTGATGAAGTCAGGGACAGTCTCACTGATGGACATGATGATTCTATTCACCTCCCTGCAGACCACTATCAGCTGCCAGGCGACATCCACTTTCCTCACTTGCCACACTGGGTGTACTCTGGCCTCCTTCATCTCTATCCAGTGTAACAAACAAACATTTTTCACTTCCCATGGGACCTTATGTTGTTTGGCATGAACTCTATGAGATGGTGCACACAATTCCAATCGTTTCCATTTGCCCTCCGCTAAGATAACTCCCATATGAATTGCTGAAAGGGTACATACCAGTACTGAAGCTCAGGAGCTCATGATGCCCCTTTCCTTAGTGACCTGCATTCTAAGAACCCCTGTTGAAAATTGGGTGCCTTGATGGGCTGTCATGGGTCCCTGGCATAAGAATAGCTTGGCTGATAGAGGTTTCCAGGACGCAAAATGGCCAATTCTGATTACATAAAATTAAGTTTTTGCTTAAACAAAACTAATGCAGATAGAAGTAGGAGAGAAGGAAATTGGGGAAAAGTTTTTGCAATAAGTATAGGGAACTTCTGGAAAAGGCATTGCTGCTGAATCCTGAATATGTATTGCTAAATCAAATGGAAGAAATCTAGGAGACCTACAAAGGTTCTTTCTCCCTTTAAGGTAGCTTAGGCATAGTGGTCTTCTAAAAACTCCTTTGTTGTATAAAAGAGAGAAATAAAATAATGCTAATGGTAAAAAAGCAAAAGTCATAAAGAGAGAAAAAAATGCTTTGGTAAGTCAACATATGAGATATTTTGATGAGTGGAACCTTAAGTCATAACCTTTAAGTGGCTAGCTAAAAGAAGGAACTTTCAGGGCTAATTAGGTTGTCAATTTTGATCTGATCGCATGTGGACGTCCAGTCCTTAGAGAACACTGACAAAATAATGTCCTGGCACATGTTCCCTCTTTGGTCTATCAATGCAGATACTTCAGCCATGCTACATGTACATGACCTCTCATATCCAATAATTAGTACTCTATGTCAAGAATTCTATTTTGAAAGTTAAATATTTACATGAAGGCCTTGTGGGCCTTTCTTCTACTTGCCTTCTACTAAGGCAATCTGATATTTCCCTGCCACTCATCTCTGTGAAGGAGGCTATGCTTGATAGGACATTTTCAAATCAGTCTTTATTTCATGCTACTTAAGTGTTTCAGGTTTTTATTTTAATATCAATGTGCTAGTTTACACTAATGGCAACATATAGGTAATTTAAAATAACATACATGATATTGACATATTTATACTTCTTAGAATGATGGAATGTATTTACAGACATACAAATATATGACAGTGTTTCAAAAATTCCTTTACTAATTACACGTTTACAACATTTTCTGAAATGACCAAATGAAAATGCTTTATTAAGCTCTTTCAGTGTAATATTTATAAAAAAAAAGCTTTTCAAATGTCCACATTTTCCTTCATTCCTATAGCTGTTTTAAAATAAAGTCCATTTTTTTTACAGAACCATTAGAATTCATCTTGATAAGCACACATCACCATATTCTGTGGAGCTTCTAAAAGTAACAGAGATGATGAGTTATTTAATTAGTTGTGCTTTTTAAAAATAATAAGCTGTAAGGGAAATGATGAACATTTCCCCACTTCCTCCAAATATAAAGGCCCTTTTTAATTCAGATTAAAGAGTACACACCAAAATGCTACAACAGGAAAGAAAACATGATTGGTTCTTGCTTTTGACACAAAAAAAAATACAATTCAATACACAGATGACATTTTTCTTTTCCTGACTACAACCAAAAAAACCTGCAGGGGGCCAGAAAAATTCCTACCCCCGCCCTACACGCAATGAGAAGCTGCAGCGAGTTGACGTATGTTTTATGTTAAACAGATAGCTGAGATGGTGTTTTAGGTACCTCTTTTTATCCTGGAGATCTAGAGCACAGCGTTTAGAGCTGGAAAGAACCACCTCTTCATTTTATTTTTTTCACCTCTTGATTTTATAGATGAAGATGCTCATCTTACAGAAGGACAGTGAAGTGAATTCTCCAAAGTCACACAGGTAGCAGGCGGGAGAGCCAGAGTTTGAACCCAGACCCTTAAATGTCAAACAGTGCTACTTTTGCTACACCAGGCTACTCTTGAATGTATGTGGTTATGGGGACAGGCATTGGTCATACAGATTTTTAGGTGCCAGTGTCTGCATTTGGATACAATTTTATTTAAATATAATAGCCCTCTTTATGTCTGGCGGTGGAAGTTTGTCAGTGAACAAGCATAAACCTAAGTTCTAAGTCATATGGCTGATGAATTTGTGTGGCCTCTTGAAAATGACGGGGTCTGGCTCCCACTACACTTGCTCCATCACTGTGGTTCGTCCCTGAGGACCTCCCAGAGAACTCTGGGTACCTGCACGGTGGCCCCTGCCCACACTCATTAGGTGTACCTCTGTGTACAGACTCCACCACATCCCAGAACGCATGAAGAGTGGCTTCACTTTAAACCCGGCATAAGTGACAACAGAGCTAAACTTCACATTTCTATGTTACAAAGAGAGGATGAATATTTTGTCCGAAGCTCATAGGATCTGGAGATTGAAGGGTCCTAGAAGAGGTCTAGCCCCATTCTTACACTCCACAGATCAGGCTGCCGAGGTTCAGGGAGAGGAGTTGACCTGTCTGAGGTCACAGAAGTGGTGGCTGCACAGCCAGGACTCAAAATCAAGTTTTCCGATCACCTTCTGAGCTGCTTGGGGTGATCAGGCTGGGACATATATTATCAAGAACACCTTCATGCACGAGAAATGGCAAAGGACATTACTTAGGACATAAGTGATGGCAGATGGCCAGGGTGGCACCCAAGAGACCAAAAGCCCACCAATGGGTGGGTCCTCTAGGGAGGACTTAGGGAAATACACAGCTAAAGAACTGTGCAGGCACAGGTGAAAACATGTCATTCAGGTGGCTGCACCTCCATGATCTAAGGAGGGCTATGCCATTGAAATGAAGTCTCCTACCCAAGCAAACACACTGGCACCCAAGAATCTAGATGATTAGCTACTTATCCCTTCCAGACCCTGCCCTGCTAACCTGGTTTACAGAGGCAGCTAATGCTGAGAGATCTAACTTATGAGAGAATTGGCAATGAGGTTAATAGTAAAAGTAGAGAATGGGTCAGACTTTAGTCACTGGCTGAGGGTCCTTTGAATGGTTTCTTCTTTAGTGACAGACTTCAAAACAAGGTGATTTCTTTGGCCACGGCCACAATGCCAGCTGAAGAAGTGGGACTCAGACCCAGCCCATCAGGTTCCGTGATCTATGTTAACAAGCTGTTTCTCAGCAGATTTCCCAGACCATCTTTTTAAGATGCCTATAACTAAATTCAACTATGGAAAATACGACAGGCTTAGATCTAAAAGGAACTGAAGATTGTCTTTTTTTTCTGCTTGTTTTTCAAGGCATTCTGTTAGCTTGATGACTTGGGAGTGTTTGCCTTGTCTTCTCTCATCTAGCATTATGGTAACTGTAATGAAGAGGTGATGGTTCTGAGAGGGAATGGGAATGATGGCATAGTGACCTTTCTTAAGCCTAAAAAATTCAGATCTCTATTATCTGGATGCTCAGATCAAAGATTCCAGCCAACTGACAGAACTTTTTCCTACAAAGTTCGGACACAAGTGGGAGCAGACAGAGGTGGGCAAACATGGGCCACTGGGCTTAGGAGCAGATTCTTTGGAAAAGACTCATTTGTGTCCACCTATGAGGAGTCACACTGTACCATCTTTGTTCTGGCTTTGCTATGACATAACATGGCTTTTAGTTTAGCTGATTCTTATGTGTGACTAGAAAAGACAAATGATGGAACATTACCTCAGAAAATCAATACTTACTTCTTTTTGTAGGACTTATGGAAGAGGATAAGTTATCATGATTGTGCCTTAATGGGATCAAACTGGGTTCCTGTGAGGAAATTCTACCAGGTATCTTAAAGCAACCCATTGTACAATAAAACACATCGTAGTAAAGTTGAATAGTCAGTTTGGGCCAGTAATTCTAATTCAACAATAATCCTCCCACAGGACCAAATAAAGCGTACTTTAAGGGAGGTCAGAGTATTCCTCAAAACCAAATGGCATAATCTCCCCTAAAATGGAGAAATGAAGCAAAACATTCCTGTCAGGAATTCTGGAAATATTCCCTTCTAAGAAAACACACCCAATACACACTTTCAAAAACCAGATGCCTGGCAGTGGCAGTCACATCATCTCTGTCTTCTGCTTGGCCAAGACAAACCCCCAAGGTCCTGGGAGTCTTTACACAGCAGACAACTGGTGCTGCTGTTGCTTGGGTGGGGCAAGTTCAAGGAGGGCCTGGACGGTCACTGCTACCTGGGTCAAACCTTTTTCTTCTAAAATATGGAGAGGCAAACATAATCGCTCCTGAAAGGGGATAACATAACACAGAAAAAAAAAATGAAAGAAAAGAAAATGGAATGAACAACAAAGTTTAAAAACAAAACAAAACAACCCTGCCCACTTACCAACTGAAAGATGAAATGTCAAACACACAAAATCAAATGCCATACATTGTATCTCACAGCTAATTATTCACGATAATTTATTCTAATAAATTAAGAGGGGTAACTATACAGGCTAAGTAGATATCCACCATTACATACTAGCACGTTCCAATGACAGTCATTTTATTAATCAGCAAAATTCAATGCATAGAGAACATCTGGAGGGGACTGAAAGTGGACAATCAGAGTACACTTCTTTCTAAGAGGAATATTACACAGGAAGAGTGGAGGACAGTGGGAATAAAAGAAACAATATTTTTTTTTTTATGACAGAGATCCAAATATAAGAGTAGACACCTGAAACAGAAAATCAAGTTTAAGCTTTCTGACAGTTTGCTAAGACCTGGAAGAGATCACTCAATCAAAGATCTAGACCAGGAAGGGATCTTAGAGGTCCTCTAGTCCAACCTCCTCATTTTACAGATGAGGAAACTGAGGTCCAGGGAGACTAAGTGACTGGCCCAAGGTCACACAGGTGGTAATCATCAGAGGCAGAGAGTAAACTCAGACCTTCTGGCTCCAGAGCCCGGGCTCCTACCACTGTACCACACTGTCTCTCAATGCACTACAAGGGAATGCTTTGGAAATTCCATGCCAGATACATCAGAGATGCTCACACATCAATTCTGACAGACCAGGGAGCAATGAGCGTGAGGTAGACTGTCATATGCATATTTGGAAACTTGGGTTTCCCTCCTCTGAGAGATGCTACAAGGATAGAAGGCAGCAGAGTTGGAGCTCCTGGGCTTCAGACTCATTATTCATTTACAGTAAATTCTCCTTAATGGAGATCAAATGGTGCAAGGGATGGGAAGGGGAGGAGATCAAGCTGAATTAGGGAAAAGTTTGAATTACAGAAGCATTTCATTATTGTCTTTTTTGAGGGGGGGAGGGAAGGGCAATTGGGGTTAAGTGACTTGCCCAAGGTCACGTGGCTAGTGTTAGTTGTCTGAGGCTGGATTTGAACTCAGGTCCTCCTGACTCCAGAGCTGGTGCTCTACTCACTGTGCCACCTAGCCACCCCTTGTTATTGTCTTAAATATATTTTTGTAGGGTTTAAGTGGGTGTATAGTAATTAGAACTAAATTAACAAAACATTATCTTATAAGAGATGTAGATAACAAATTTCTGAAAACTCTTAGAGGTTAATAGGTCTAAGTTTGTCCACACATGTATACTTTTGGAGGGCTTAAGGGTTTTAAACACCTTGTTCAGTCCTGCTTCCAAAACACACGTGATGAGTGAGCTCTCTCCCGACAGAAAAGAGAACTCAAAGGGAAACTTCTCCTGGTACTTCCAAGCCTCCTGTCACAAATTAGCAGAATCCTAATGAACAAAGTTTAACTATATGCCCAAATTGTTTGGGCAAGAAATGGGGTTTGCACAACACTGAAAAGAACACAAGGAAGCTATCTGGCTCCACTGACAATTTAAGCGCATTTATAAATGAAAAAAGGCGGTTTTCTTGTGCATTCATTTGCTTAACTTTCACAGACACGCATTTCTCAGGGTTATTAACAAGAAGTTTTGCAAAAGTTCTACTTAGTAAACAGTTATAATTAAAAATAGAACATTTTCTTTCGTGGCAGTTATTAATACTTGTGCTATTTAATTATGTTTCTGCTTTAGTAGGCCTTTGTTTTTTTTTTTTTTGGCAAGATACCTAATATTTGGTAATGTTGTAAAACTAGAAGATTTGTATATATCTATAAGTAGATGAATTAAAATCTAGGATGAGTTTCCCTACAGTGTTTTCTTCTCAGATCAGACAGTTTTCCCAAGTAGGAAGGCAGCCTTCTCAATAAAGTCAACCATCTTGGGGGCCCCTCTCCCATAAAAAGCAGTGCGATCAGTTTAGACTTATACCTTCAGATGATGCACCTTTTACTTCTAGTGCCCTTAGGGCCAAAACTATATACAAAATGCAATAAAAACAAATGTTGTTTTATAATTACAGTTGAGAGGAAGTTTTTGTTTTTTGGAGGGGGAAAGGCAAGGCAATTGGGGTGAAGTGACTTGCCCAAGGTCACAGAGCTAGTTTTTACTTGGCTGAGGCCACATTTGAACTCAGGTCTCCCTGACTCCAGGGCTGGTGCTCTATTCACTTCACCACCTACCTGCCCCAGTTTTTGTTTTTTTTTTAAGGAGAAAAATTGCTAAAATGATCACTGTCTCAATCATTTATTATTATAAGTAACAAAATACTTTTAAAAATAGGAAGGAAGGCACCAAACTTCAATATTTACAGAATTACCTTAAGTAGCCAAGTACATTTCTGTGGTTGGTTGTCAACAGTGCAAACAGAGCTCTAATGACAAATTTCTTTATTTAATAATTACTTAATAATTGTCTTATCTAATAAGGAGGGAAGCTGAAGCAGACAGACACTCAGGCTGAATGTCAGATCTCAAACAAGAATGCCAAATATCCCTAGCTATCTTTTCTTCCCTAAAATATGTTGTCTCCCTCATTCTTACATGGTTTAAGTTTTCATAAAAGAGCTCATGAGAATGACTGAAGTAGATGTTAAGGAATGCATTCTATGACCACTATAATCTAAGCTTGGTTATGAGGTAGTGCTTTAATATTTTCATCAGTAGGGCTTGAAGAGCAAATGCTAAACATTTCTGAAGGATGAATGCAAATTCCCTGCTTCCCACCCAAAGCCTAAAAGGAACAGAACTTCCGTGTCATTCTGCTCTATACTGAGGATGCCCAATGGGATAACATCTGCCTCACATGGTACTTACAAAGAGCTCTAATGTTTTTCACAAATGTCATAGGCTCCTTTCTGTATTCCAAGGAAGCAGAAATAGATCTTGGTCCAGGATAATGAACAAAGCAAGTCTGGCTCAGCAAAAAGTCCAGACACTTTTACTTTCTTGAGCCCAATGAAGAAGCAAAAGGGCTCAGTTAAATTATTTTGCCTCATATTTTGAATTTATACCATGGGTTTAAAATGGTGGCATATGTAGAAGGCTTATATGTAGGAAACAATATATATTTACTTGAACTTTTGCCAAGACTAAGTCTCACTGTTTGTTAAATAGAAAGACAACAAATAATATGTGTATCCATGGATACAAATAGAGGAAGAATCTCAATTTTTAGGTGTGGAAACCTAGCAAAACAGTTTTGTTGACTTGAGTCAGGTGGCAGCTAGAAACCAGCTTCCCACCACTACTTTTCTGGTGGTTAGTATGCTATCACAAAGTGAAGCTGGGTATTTTACAAGGAAGAAACATTTTATTGCCATGGGTTACATGAGTGACTTGTAAAAGTGGCTGGTCCCTGGTCTTTCGGAATTTAAGATCTATGTAAGTCTTTTAGTCTAAGAATAGGCTAAGGATTTATATCATGAAAAGCATCTATAGTACTTCTAAGTACTATAGAACTAAGAACAAAGAACATGGGTTCAGGAGAATGGAGATATTCACTATAAAAAGTTATTCTCTAATTCCTATTCAGCAAATATGAACATGGAATGTGGCAAAACTTATTGGAAGACTTTTTCAGCTAGAGGGAAAAACCCAGTTATAGAACATACACAGAGAGAGCATTAAAGTACAGTAAAATGCCACAAAGCCCAGAAGCTGGGCAGATAAGGAGATAAGAGAGGATTCTTCCGAATGTGCCCCAAGAGAAAGAAGTGTTTCAACAGTCCTTTTAACGCTGAGGTTTAGCTGAAGGATGTCTGAAGGGGAACAAAGATTGTCCTGTCCAAAGTGTGAGCAGGAAAGGAAAACAGACAGAAAAACAAAGTCAGTGGATCAGAAATACAGACTTTAGTGCAGAATTAAATCATGAAATCATATCAGTTATACTCCAAAACATACACATAATACCAGAGTTCTTTTTATAGTTGCAAGCAAGTGAAAAGATTTAAAATTAAGCATTTTAAAATTGCTGCAATTGCCCAGGCCTGATTCTCCTAGTGAACAGAGTAAAAATGGCTTGCTCTAGACATAAAGGACATGAAGAATACAATCTGCAAAGGTGTATGCAATCTTTTTATGCTAAATGAGCTTTATGTCTGTTGGAGGCTATAGGAAGCTGTAGCAAGCCTCCCCGCCCTGCCCATTATAAGAAATGGTTTCTGGAAGGAATTGACAAATAGATGGGGTAGTGAGCAAGGAGTGCTGGAGAAGGAAAAATTGAAGCCTTAGAGAACAACCAGGTATGAGACACTAAGGAAATCAGGAGATCTGGAGATCAAATAAGAAGTGACATTTATATAGCTCTTTGAGATGCAACATGGAATGGCAGGTATCAATCAATAAACATTTATTAAATACCCACTACGTGCCAGGCACTGTGCTGAGTGCTAGGGATAAAAAAAACAGGCAAGACAAAGTTCCTGCCCTCAAGGAGTTTATAATCTAGTGGGGTGGGGAATATCTAAGTACGCTATATACACAGGATAAACAGGAAATAATTAGCAGAAGGAAATCAGTAGAATTAAGAGTTGTTGGGAAAGGCTGCCTGTAAAAGATGGGTTTTATCTGGGCCTTTAAGGAAGCCAGGGAGGCCTGTGTTGGAGCAGAGGAGGGTGAATGTTACAGGGATGGAGGGCAGCCAGAGAAGATGCCTGGAGCCCAGATGGAGTGTTTTGTTCATGAAATATACAGAGAGAACCTCAGTGTCACAAAGACGGAGATTCAAGTTGGGGCTCTGAAATGTACTGGGCAAGTCTCTAGGCAAGTCACTTAACCTCTTGGTTCTCTGGGAAACTTTCTAGAACTATAAACTGTAGGGCACTTGTGTAGTAGAGGGAGTTTTCTCACTGGGAGTTCCAAAATTCAAGTTCTGCCTTCTCCTTTTCTGCCAAGATATACAGTGTTAGCAAAGTACTTTATATGTATTATCTAATTTGAACTTCATAACAATCATGTGATGTAGGTACTAAAGAGAGAGATTATCATCCCCATCAGAGGCAGGATCTGAACTCAGGTTTTACTTAGTTCAATGTTCTATCTATTATGCCATATTGCCTCATCAAAGTATTACAAAATCCATGGTATGAATATCTCTAATTTATGGAATTTACTAAATGTTTGTCCTGAAAGAGCCAGTAGCACATGGTCAGAAAATCAACTTATTCACTGGGAAAATCAGGCCCATTATAATAACTAAAACTAGTTCACTTATATCTAGAATTAGAAACTCACAGAACATTAGAGCTGGAAAGGTATCTATGTAACACTAAGGTTACAGGATGATAGGTCAAACCTATTTTTCTTATAGATGAAGAATTTTGAAAATTATATTAATTAAATTAAAAGAATATTAAAGGGATAAAAAATGACAAATTTTCTTGGGAGATAACCAATACAAACCTTTTGATAGAGAATATAACCATATATTATATATGAGTGTATACACAGATACACATATATCTATATATACATATACACATACATCAATTTGAGAGCTTTATATATTAAACCAAATGGAAGTTTACTTTCTATTCAAGTCAAATAGAAGCAGAAAAGGTAACAAGTAAAAACAGATAAATTATTTAGTATGACAAGACTTCCTACTATCATAAGATTCAAGATCTTTCTATTTCAGAAAGACTAACCAATGAGAGCTACAGAAGAAGAGGTAACATGCAGAAGGAAATCTTAGAAAATTACAAATAAATCATTTACCTCTTTAAAATATAAGCATTTTTAAAAATAGGTCTATACCTCTACAGACCATGATTGGCCTTCCAACATCAACAACAGTAAATAGTTTTTTGGTGCTAAGGTAGAAAGCTAAAGGGGCAGGTAAAGGAGTCAAGTTTTAAGGGGATCCAGGGCTCTGGGAGGTCTAGTTTATTAAGAAGGTTAGAGTTTTCATAATGGTCTATACTGCTATCTTTGAAATCTTCTTCTGAGTAAGGGTAAGTACTAGTATAAGGCATCTACTTTTATCCCATAGGAATAAACAGTTCACCTGAATATCAGCACATAAGCTGAGATACAGAGGCTATACAATTAACAGGTTCTCCTTTGTACTTTTTCCTCTGACTCAAACTGAGGGCAGTGGAGGTCAAGATGAAGTCAAAGAAGTGGGATCCATGTTGTTCTCCTATCTCATGGCATTTATCTGGGCAGATGTTATAAACCTGGATTCAACTAGGGACGCTGATAAGCTTGGTGAGAGCCATAATTCCATTTCTTTCAATGTGCCCGTACCAATTCAATGGAAAAAAAATTCCATTGAGTTTGTTTAGATGACTCTGAAATACACTGAAAATGACTTGGAAATTCCTTCCTTTCAAGAGATAACTGATAATACATCCAACTTTGCCGAAGGCCCCTCCTATGATGATCCAGGAGGGTTTGTGGTTGGAAATCCTTGATAATTTAATGACATGTATTTTGATGAATCATGGCTAACATCAAGCAATGACATAATAAAACACTTCTAGAAGCAGCTGAGGATACACAGCTTTATCAGCATGTTTTCCTTTTACAAACTGTTCAGGGGTTGACAGCTGTAAGTATCTAACTAGGAAACTCAATCTCTAACAGGAACAAGCACTGATAATAACCCTTGGTAATAACTGTCAAAAACACCATGAGACTAACAGGAGGAAAAACATTATAAAAAATAATTTTCTTAATGAGAGCTTTTCTAATAGAGAAAGATGCTGTTAGGACACTGGGATGATTAAAGCAAGACTGCAGTTATAAAAATAGCATTTAACCTAACTATAGAAAATAGCATATAACCTAACTATACACCTGTAAAAAGAATAAGGCGGGGGGGGAGGGGGGAAGGAGGAAATAAAGCAAATAAAAAGTGTTTATTAACATGAACACATGCTGTGGAAATGAGGATTTCTATGTGATAACTACTAGTAAAAACACAGAAACCAATGTTCTTATATATAAAATACAGAAACCAATTTAGTATTATTTTAAAAAACTAAAGCTATTAAATAAGAAAATATTTTAGAATCAGCTCTTCAAAATACATAGCATGTTAATAAGAACAAAATTTATTTCAGCATTTATGAGTTCCTTAGAAGGATTAAAAACTATAACCTTAGGATTTCAAGTTTGCTTCTGTCAAGACAAATGATTAAATTTATATTAGTGTGGCAGGAATTTTAATTAAGTGCTTGCTATGAGTCAAAAATTCTGGTATTCGCTGATCCTTTGAACAGGTTTTTGTTGAGTACTTATTTTTTACTTGAGCTAAGTTAAAAAAAAAGTTTTGTTATAGGAACCGCTGAATACAAATATTAGTTTATTCAAACCTCGGGTAGAGAATTAAAAATGTTGAGGTAGATATGAGAAAGAAGACATTTCAGTATACTTCCCTAAAGGCAAAAACTGGCAAGGAAATTTTTGATCAGTGAAAATTACAGGATTTCTCTCACTAGTTAAAGTGGAGATATCTTAAATAATGTAATCTCTCCCTTCTGGTTTCTGTTGGATGAGAGTGGTGAAAAAGTTCTGGCACAAAAGGTGTGTCTGGGATATTTTTCACGACCTCTGCAATCAGAGAGACAAAGATTCAAGAAGTAGACTGAGGATTTTAATCTATGGGGATTATTAACTCCAAAGGAAAACACAGAACTGTGGAAAATGGAACCCAACAGACAAGCTTGAGGTATGGATACCAAATCATAGAGTTGACAAAAAAGAGCCAAGGGCATCTTTGAAGATGTAAAAGGCAAAAATTAGGAAGACTAGGATTGCTAAATAGAAGATTAGTGATAGCAACTTCAACTTCTATATTTCTTAATCTTGATCTTTATGCACACATGATTTTAACTAGCATTTTTTAATGTTTCTGCATTTGGCTCTTTTAATACAGAGTTAAATGGTTAACTAAGAGGGACAGTGAACTAAAATTTCTATCTTTGATAAACATGGGAAAAACTTTAACTGTTTGATCCAGAAAATCAGAAGCAGGGTACTTGTAGGTAGAAGACTCAAAGTATGGGAAACAGATAATTCTCCCTCAATGTAAATTTGCATTATGCAAAATTTGGCTTTACATAAAGAATTCTGAAAGAAATCTGCATTCCAAAACCCCCGCCTAAGTCAACTTTATAGTACAGTGCTCTCTCTCTCTCTGCTCCTGCAAAAACAAAAAACAACCCCAAAACAAACCTTATAAAAAGCCTCTTCAAGTAAAAGCTGGATAGTGAACTTGGCTTGAGCTCTCTACCAAAAGAGATTTTTTCCCTGCTCTAGCTCCTGTCCACATGTCCAGACCTTGCCTGTCTGTCTTCTGTCCCTCTGTGCTCAGGTACCACTGTCTGCCCCCAGATCTAGTGTATTCCTCCTGCTGCTCTCACTTCTCTGTCCCAGGCCCCCATGTGCCACTGAATGCCCCTTCCCTCCATGGGTACAAGGACCCCTTCCTGCCTCCTTTATTACCTCCCTCTCCATCCCATGTCTACTACGTAGAAATCTGCAGAATGGTCTGATTACATAAAGTGAGAACTGCCTATAAAAAAAAAGGTCCCTTCTAAGTGCTAAATGTGCACACCCAAATATAAAGTGACAATAATGAGACAGCCAATAAAGTATATGACAAGTATCATCTAATTTTGAGCTATATGTCAGAGATTTAAGGCAGGGGTGTCAATTTATGAACATAATTTTTTAAGTAAAATACTATAAAGCTGAAGACTTTCTGTAGTGAGGGCTACTGATGGATTTTTTTTTTGACTATTTAAAAAAATCATTTGTAGGGCATTTATTTAAAAACTGTTGTAGCATCATTTTTGTTAATTAACTTGTGTATCTCTTTCAAGGTCACAGATAAGAAACAGACAGATCAATAGTTTTTTCAACATACATTATTTGGATTAGAAGTCTATACGTCTAATCTTTTAGAGGCTCTGGTAATCAAGAACAAGCTGTATAAACTACTAACAAATTAACTATAAGACCAAGTCAAGAACTTGACTCAGAGTTGAACCAAGAGATCACCATAAACTTGTATTCCTAAGAGCTGTTTTACTAAATAACATATAACTCTACATACACAATAAAAGAACAGCAAGTGTATTTACCTGAGGTACACCAATTTTTCTGCAAGCCTCCAAGAAATTTTCCACATTTCTCCTGCACTTAGCCATTGTCAATTTAGGCTGCAATGAGAAAGAAAGAGAAGGGATATATATGTGCATGAACACACACATACACACACACACATATACATAATTGCCTTTTTTTTAGTATTTGCCTTACACAATGAAAGCCCTTAGCTAGAACTGACTAAAACCATCAGTTTTATTTTTAAAACTTTATTGAGGGGCAGCTAGGTGGCGCAATGAGTAGAGCGCTGGCCCTGGAGTCAGGAGGACCCGAGATCGGTTCTGGCCTCAGACACTTAACACCCACACACACAAAAATGGCTGTGTAACCTTGGGCAAGTTACTTAACCCCAACTGCTTGAACAAAAACAAAACTTTACTGAATCACACACATATACATACTTACTAAGTGGTTATTATGTGCCAGGCATTGGACTATGCTGGGGATACAAAAAGAGACAAAAGACAGTCCCTGCCCTCAAGGAGTTTACAATCTAATGGGGGAGACATCATGCAAACAAATATATACAAAGCAAGCTATATGTAGGATAAACAGGAAATTAACAGAGGAAAGGGTACTGGAATTAAGAGGGGGCTGGGAAAAGCTTATTGAAAAGATGGGATACACACTCACCCACTGTGCACACATGTGTACACACACATACACAGACACACACAACAATACAGTAAAACAATTCTAGCTGGGGGCTTTGTGTAAGGCAAGTACTAAAAAAGGGAATTATTGACTAACTATATACACATATAATACATATATATACATATGCATTTACACACTTATATTACATACATACATATATATGATTCAATAAATTATTATTATTATTATTTTTAAGCAATTGGGGTTAAGTAACTTGCTCAAGGTTATACGGCCAGTTATTTTGTGTGGGTGCCAAGTATCAGAGGCTGGAACCGATCCCGGGTCTCCTGACGCTGGGCTGGCGCTCTTACTCACTGCACCACATGGCCGCCTGATTCAATAAATTTTAAAGAAAACTGATGGTTGCTACATAACAACAAAAGTAAACAGTTCTAGCCTGGGGTTTTGATTATGTAAGGTAAGTATTAGAAAAATGAATTATTAACTAAATTAAAAATATTTGCTTCTGAGTAGGTAAAGGATTCTGGATGCTTCTTCTAAGTGGCAATAATATTTGATTTTTAAAAGCTTTCATAGAAGTAACTAATTTTCCCAAACATCTTCTCTTTAGGTGAAATGTTACTTATTGGTAAAGTTGTTTCCTTGTGTATCTATCATGCCTGACAGTTCGTACCAGTGCTTCTAATCACACTAAAGTTCTGGAAAACCTTTTTGGTCTAATGAGTTTCTATTAGATATATCCCTCTCCTAGCCTCTATGTCTGCACCTTGTCCAAGTAACTAGGATATTCATATGACCGGTTCTTTAGTTCTAATCCTGTGTGAATTTACTTAGGTCTAGGATTTAATAGTCAGGAGTCAGTCGGGTTTCAAAGGGATACATCTTTGGAGAAACAAGCTTACAGTCCAAATATAGGACTGAGCTGTTTCTTACAACTTAGTGCCATGGGTAACTGTGGAGTTGGACCGCCAGCAGATGGGGCACAAAGTGAAGCGGAAACTGTCAGTAATGCTGAGAACTGAAATGAGAGGCTAAGTCTATACTACAGAGCTGGAAGACCGTAAGTCTAGGGCTGGAAGAGAGAACCTCCTCTAACCCTCTGAGTCTGCAGATGAGGAACGTGAGACCTGCAGAACTTCAGCGACTTGCCCCGAGTCACCCAGATCATGGTCTGGACCCAAGTCCTCTGACTCAAGAAGTGCTCTTTCCGCTGTGCTACACTGTCACTCGCATAGCCTTTATGAGAGCGCTTGGCACTAGGGAAGGCGGGTGACCAAGCTGTGGCCCTGGGCCTGAGCTGTGCCTTTAAGGACGAGACTTGAATTGGTTCAAAAGTTAAAAAAAAAACAAACTGTTTTTAATATGTTCTTTTTAAAAAAAGATAACAGACTTAGGACTCAGTTCCCTCATTATAAGGATAAAGGGATTCTTTTCAGACAAAAAAACCACTATTACTATTGTGGAATATGGAAGGAAAGTGGTTTGATTTTTCGTAAAGGTTTTTTTCTATATTGAAATAAAACCCACAGATACAGCCAGGAGGAAATCAGTCGATCAAGAACATATATTTATAATGTAGCTACTATGCATTAGGCACTCTTATAGAGGCTGGAAATACAAATAATCATTATTTCAGTATACTTTTTGGCTTATGGTACATAAAGAAAACAGAAGATGCCTACCTTCACTGGCTATGAATTTTCTTTTGGAGAAGAGACTGACCCAGTTAAGAAGGGATAAATTTCATTTTTCTCTAGGTAATTCCTTCGGAGGGAGTTGATAGGTACAGAGTCAAAATACTGGCTACTTGCAAGAGGGAGCACATTATGCAGCCTCCTTAGGGAAGAACCTGGTCTACAAGATGGGGATGCTCGTCAGAAGATCAGTATGTGAGAAGACTTCACGAAAGATGGGAACATAATGGAAGCAAGGAGGGTTAGGGGGAGGAAAAAATCCAGGACCTATGAGGTGGTGGTGGGGTGAGAGGAATGAAGAAAGCTGGGACCCAACCCTTTAAAGTAATGGGAAAAAAAACAACTATGAGATCTGGAGATGTGAGGACCTGTCTTAAGAAAGAAGATTCCCTTTTCAGGTTTAATATGAGAACTCTGAAATTGTTAACCCGAGTTCAAATCCAGCCTCAAACACTTAACACAAAACTAGCCATGTGACCTTAGGCAAGTCACTTAACCTTAACTGCCCTGCCTTCTCCCCTCAAAAAAAAAAAAAAAAGAAATAGTAAGTATTTACATACAAACTCCATACAGTAAAAACCCGGTTATGGTAATATTGTATTATTTAAAATAGCTGGTAATTCACAAAGACTCCAAATGCTCTTGAAAAGCCAGAAGCTGTCATTTCATAAAAGATCTCTTTTCTGAGATACATCTTAATGTGCTAAACCCCAGCATTCCAAGAGTTAATCCTCTCTTCTGAAACAGGAAGTTTATTCTACATAATCTCCTCTCCTGTCAATTACATTTTAAATGGTTACTACTCATGCTACACCCTAGCTCAAAAGCAAAACAAGTCAAATATTTTCATTTATTAGATTATCCAACTAAATGAGTAGTTATCAAAGTGCTTAATTTTTCTCATACTTATTTTACCATGCTTTAATGGAAAATACTGTGATATATGGTAGTTGAAGAAAAGGAATCTTACCTCTACTTAGCCCAAGTTTAAATTTTTCTCTAAAAATCTAGCACCATACTAGTTTGCAAGTGTCGACTTTTTAAAAAAAGTAATGGCAGTTGTATGATATCATTCAGGAAATGATAGCTTCTTAACTAAGAGAAACTGGGAAGTCTAAACTAAAGAGAACTGGGAAGCAGAGAATAAACTCTTCCTTCAGTGGCTTTCTCTAACAACATCCCGATTCCCATCCTCTTAATTACTCCAGAAGAAAGAGTAAGATTTTCTGGTCCACTGGGTTTGTTGCTTTTTGTTTTCTTTCTACATACCTGGATATATTCTCTAAGCTCAGCAAGAAAAGAGTGGCTACCTGCTTCCTAAGAAATCAAACTGATGGGACTCTGTACTTAGTCCTGGCTGGCCCTAATCTGAATTTTATTTGATGGGGAAGGGCCTATCCAAGTCTCTTAGAGGTGAGCCCAAGATCTTCAATCTTTTTTCGTGAGTATCTGACATCTGATCCCTTTGCTGGAAAAAGGAGTCAAACTCAGGGTCTGAAATACACAGAAACAACTTCTCATCAGAGGAATTCAACAGTCCTAGGACAGAGGCAAGGGATTACACTTGGAGAGACTGGGATAGGAACATGACAAAGATAGAATCCATAAACCTATATGCATATTAGGGGCAAATGAAAACAGTTGTCTACTTAATGAAAATACAAACGTGCAGTCTGGCTGAAAGAATTCTTGGGTTTCAGGAAATCTGGGTTTAAAACTCAATTCCAGGAATTCCTAATAACGGATCATAAGCATACAGCTTAATCTCTCTAAGTCTAAATGTTATCATTTGTAAAATGGAAACAATATTTGCATTACCTAGCTCATAGGTTTATTGTGGAGGAAGGTGATGGTAAAACTTAGGATGTGGTATAGATCTGCTACTATTATTATGACAAGAGGTGAACATTATATAGTTATATTTAAATATAACTAAAAATGTGAACATACAAAGTATCAGTTAGGCTATTAAAGAGAGTTAATTAAACTGTTAGTTAACCAAAATACTCTCTGATCCTCATATACTTACCACAGCAGGCGAGGGAACATGAATACTCGGAACAGATCGAGGACGCACATGGTTGGCCAAGTGACAAAGAACAACGCCATCAGTAAGAGCCGCTCCAAGATCACAGGGCAGAGAAACTTTCAACCGGAACTCAATATTCTGGGTAAAAGAAAAGGCTATACATATTATGTGCTACATTACAATATGAATTACTACTCATGTTACCATATATATGTGTTACATATATCACCTATATGTTACATATATTATAACATAATGTATTACACAGAAGGAAAAGACCCAAAAAGACTACAAAAGACATTTCATTTGCATATGAAATCATCCAAAAACTGAGGGGAAAAAAAGAAAATTACTAAAGTGGCACAATGTTTATATTCTCTTTCTACCCCAAGTGAGAGAATAAATTTCTGGGGTTCAAAAGTTACATTCTCTGTCTTCTAGAGTGTATAAGGCAGTCAAGACTAAAAAGGGATGGCTTTAAAAGTACATTATAAAACTAATCTTACCTATCTTCTGTGGAAGATCTGATCCCCTTTCAATCCCAAAGTAAAAATAAAGTGTTCTCACAATCTATACTCATACCATCTTAGGTTACATTCTTTTCCTCCTTCAGTCAAGAAGAAAGGAAAATGGGTGCGGCTAGGTGGCGCAGTGAATAGAGCACTGGCCCTGGAGTCAGGACGACCTGAGTTCAAATCTGGACTCAGACACTTAACACAAAAACTAGCTGTGTCACCCTGGGCAAGTCACTTGACCCCAATCGCCCTCCAAAAAAAAAGCAAAAAAAAAAAAAAGAAGAAAGGAAAAGGACCTGGAAGTCCTATCTGATTTTAAATCTTATTACTGCATTTGATCATGTCCTGGAAGTCTCAAAAAATCTGTTCACCTTGGTGGTACTAATTCAGAGGCTAAGAAATGACACAACAGTGGAGGATCCTAGTGAAAGAACAATTTATTTTCCACTTTACCACAAAGACAGAGGGGACATATGTGGAGTGTGGTGCTTAATGTTTTTAGTAAATGGCTCTTTGTGGGCAGGATAATAAATGATGCTCTGAGCCCTGACGATACTGGCATCACTGAAACAGTATCACTCCTAGGTAACAGGAGTACACACCTTTCGTAGTTGATCAATTAATTCCAACTCTTCCTCACGTTGTTTGGAATTCTGTCTTGATCTGGGATCTGCAGATTCAGTGGTAGAAGCAGCAGAAGAAAGAAGCGGTGAGGAATGACCTATAGAAAACCATGAATACATAAGTCTGTGTCAGGTGAATGCTGAACTTAGTATTAACGTGAACACACTTGCCTTGTGTAGAGAAGAAAGTAGGATGATTTCTATATGTGGTTAACTCTGTGGTTAGATTTAAAAAAAATAACACTAATGTTTCTTCTTCAGAACAGCGAATGAGTCTCCATGTCCTTTCTGAGACACCTGTAACACTCTGGTAGACAGATATGCAGAAGAATTTTAACATTTGTTTCTGTTCCTTGGTTATTTCTTTTCCCTTCTGAACCCAGGCTGAAAATTGTCAGATTAACAAGTAACAGAAGGCAGGCTTCAAGCAGATTTATTTTACAATTATTTCATTTTTTTTCAAAAATGAAGAAACCAGACTGTATCATCACAGGAAAAATATAATAATCACAAAGGGAATTCAGAAAAGGAAGAAAGCCAATTCTGTATAACTCAAAAAGATTACTCTATTTATTCATTATATCCTTTTCTACAATCACTATTTCTTGTTTCACTAAATGGTTAAGATGGAAAAAAAGTGGGAAAAAATGCAAATAGCATTATGTTTTATTCTTGATAGGTCTTACGGCAGTGAGATCACAGATAAGGACGTTTCATACTTTTGCCAAGATAGCGTGGCATGGCAGGAATTGAAAAGAATGGACCATGTTAGCCTCACTCTATAGTGCAAGGTGTCTTCTTTGATACTACCACATACCTTGATTTGTTTCATCTCTGACAGCTGCTCGGAAAAGGAAACTTTCTGGTCGTTGGAGTTGGTTTCTAAAGGTAGAAGGAGCAGGAGAATATGGAGGGGAGAGGTGTACTGAGACAGCATGGAAAGGCAAAAGAAAATTGAGAATGGAATAAATAACAATGTAATAGAAATTATAGAGCAAAAAAAAGTTTAATGATGTAGCAATCAAAGAAGCATCAAATTAAAAATAAGAAAACAGCATGATAATTACAACTCTGCACATCAAAAAAGCATGACCAAAGGAAATGGCAAATGTAGGAGCGTCTACACACAGAGTATTTTTACTTACACAAATATGTGATTCTCTCTAAAAGTGTCATTTGGATTGATGATGCATGAATTTATTTAAAACTTTTAGTCTGCCCACTTTTTGTTCAGAAGCTTATAAAACAAAAATTAGGTGAACCTGTCTAACTGACTATCAAAGGGCCATGATGATGCCCATTTTATTCTTTTTGAATTTCTACTTCAGATAAAGAAGCTACAGCATGGAAATATTTGCCTTTTGAAAAACAATTACCAAAAAAATTCTCACTCTATGAGAGAGTAATCTAATCTGAGGCTGGTTAACTGTGATTTTGCGCTTATTACCTGTTTGGGTTGTAGGTGAACCTGGTGAGATGGTAGATCTGTCATCATTCTGTGGATAAACAAACAAATGTCAACAATTCTTCAATGGAAAGTAATTACTCATACCCATGGTTCCTTTGGGAATGTATAAGAAAAATATAGCCTTTCATTTTGGAATAAGAATCAGATACTATCAATTATAATTTTCTTTAGAGGCTACTACGGTCTTTTGGTTTGTGTACAATGGACATAAGAATATATGTTCAATGGAAACAGGAACAGCTCTGCTTCATTAGCCTTTCCCAGTATTAAAAAAAAATCAGCATTCCATGCGGTAGCATACTTCACAGGAAGCACCCAGGGAGCGGCATTGGAACAAAATTCCATTTTACAGAACTGTTCTTCTGGAATATCTGTCAAAGCAGCCCGGAAGGGGAAAGAATGTTGGGAAGCACTGCTCTAAGGCGAGTCAAGAGACAAGAGGCGCATTTTGTGAATTTAAACCTGGAAACGGACATTTGGAGGTATTAGGTATATCTGTCTCAAGCTATGGTTTTTTTGTAAGATGTTTTGGATTCTTGGATCCCAAGGAACTGTAAATCTGTCTTACTGATAAGTTCAGGTTTTAGAAAATAAAAGGAAATGATGTGGAGAATTTCTGTTCTGGACCTGATGAGTCTGACTGACAAAAACAAAGAAAGTAAGTAAAATCTTGGGAGAAAGCAGCTTGTAACTGATAAGGAAGAGAACCCTGGCATACCAAGGCAGCAAGGTGGTACAGCAGACAGAACACTAGGCTTAGAGTCAGAGAGACCCGAGTTCAAATTTGGCTGTGTGACCCTGGGAGAGTGACAATTTCTCTGAGCTTTAGTTTCCTCATTTGTAAAATGGGGTTAATAATAGCACTTATTTTCTAGGGTTGTTCTGACCATCAAGTGAGAGATCTGTAAAGTATTCTGCAAATCTTAAAGTAGGAAGGAAGGAAAAGCATTTATTAAAGTTCTAAGTGCTTTATAAATATCATTTCATTTGATCTTTACAACAAACTAGAGAGGTAGGTGCTATATAAGTGTTGTTGCTGTTGCGTTTGTAGCAGCCTGTTACGTACTCTAGGCTTTAAAAGAGATTTTTAGAAGTTTAAAGAATAAACAGGGAGATCCTACATGCTGCAGTTCTAAAAGGGAAGTCAGCTCAAAAAAGTTTAATGTTGAGGTTGTAAATGATTCTAATGAGGAAGAAAAGGGATAAGACATCTAAATATATGTGGCTGTATGGTGAGCTCTCTGATGAACTAAGATTTTAAAAAGTTATATTCAAAAGATGACAGAAAGGGAATCCAACCAAAGACAAATACAAAAAGATTTAATCCAACAGGGCCGATATGGCTGAAGCCCAGTATAAGTTGAGGCTTGCAAAGAAAAAAGAGCACAAAACAACAAAAATGGCTTAACTCCCCCCCCCCCCCCCCGTCCCCTGGCAAAAAAACCACAAGAAAATTATGTTGGGAAGGACTTTCCTAGGTTCAGATAGGAAGGAAGTATCTGATGTTGGCAGATGTGATGACCCAGGGAAAGAATGTAGAAAGAAGGGCCTAGGACAGAGTTTTGGCATCTAAACTCCTAGCAGAGGGGAAGACATGGAGATGACTGAGGAGGAATGGTAAGAAAGGTAGGAGGAGACCCAAAGGAGAGGATATCATCTTAAAAGCCAAGGGAGAAGAGAGTATAGGCAGAGGGAATGATGTATAATATAAAAAGCTGCAAAGAGGTTAAGCAGAAAGAAGACTGAGAAAGGCCACTGATTTGCAGTCAAGAGACTTTTGATAACCTTGGGGAGAATTGTTTCCACTAGGGGGTAGGGCTTGAAACCAGACTGTAAAGGACTGAGGAATGAGTGCAAAGAAACAAAATGGAGATAAAATGATTACTGATAATGTTTTCTGAGTAATTCTTTCCTGATAATATTCTATAGCCTGTTAAGATAGCCATCAAATATCTGTCTCTCACCTTTTCAGTGACTCTCAACCTTAATTCATCAGAGATTATGGTATTTTATGACTTGTAGCCATATATAGTATTATTAGAAGAAGACTGACATTAGAGGGATGAGCCTTTAAATCAGAAGAAGCTTTGGGTCATTAACAAAACACTGTGCAACTTCTAAAATGCGA
Organism: Petaurus breviceps papuanus; assembly: GCF_028583685.1. Lineage (NCBI taxonomy): Eukaryota > Metazoa > Chordata > Mammalia > Diprotodontia > Petauridae > Petaurus > Petaurus breviceps. The sequence goes on from NW_027187301.1 coordinate 5,470,694, forward strand.
TATAACCCATTTCCCTGCTCAATTCTAAGTCTACTTCATTATTCAACACATATATGAAAAGACAGAGGTCCTTCTATGAGCTATTCATTCAATATGATATAAAAATCTGGACAAGAGGTATTTTTAAATCCATTTCTTCTGTGTGTTTAGTTAGGCCAAACTCTTGATTATGGATGTCATTTAAGGGGCTCTACCAATGTTCCATGGTTTGATGTAATGAGCACAATATCATTTGCAAAGAAAAGCATTTGGAGCATGTCACCATCCATGTATGGGAAATTCTTTTTGATGCGGACTTTGTGTTGGACAACTTTCAATAAAAATAGCAAAAATCTTTGGGGGTGTATATGTATATGTATACACACAAGTATGTGTATATATGTGTATATGTATGTATGTGTATACACACATACATACATATATTCTTGTTTTATGACTTAGTCTTCAAATAAAGTTACCTATGATATTATAAATTTCAAGGAAAATTTTAAGGTTTTAATGCATGCATTAGAGAAACCTTATTGGAGCAAGTCTTTAAGGTAGTGTTTTGGTCTTCTGAATGAAATGTTTTTTTATAATCAACAAAGAATAAGTACAGTGAGATCTCGAACTTTTTTTTCACCTTTCAGTCAATTGTGTGACTGACTATAAAGATGTGGTCTGCTACAGAACTCTGAGAGCTAGAAAGAAATAATAAAAATTAGGTTAAAATGGAAAAAAAGGGGTGATTTCCTTTATTTTTCCAGGGCTTCATATTTCTTAACATGCAAAACATGATTTTATGAACAAATCAGGAATATAATAAGCAGAAAGGGACTTAAACTGCACCATGATAGATTTCATTGAGTTAAGAGTAATTTCTTGACAACAAAACTTGTTAACCATTAGTATGGATTACTGACAAAATTTATAGAACTGCCTTCCATGCAGTTCTTTAAAAATACAATAACAGAGATCAGTACCTTTCTGTAATTAACAGTAGTTCTGATTGGGGGTAGAGGGTAGAACAGATAATCCCTTAAATTCTTTTCTTCCTTATAGGATTAGTATTTTTGCGGAAAACTTTGGTATTGTTAGGTTTTGGGAAGTGTCATAAAGTGATCTATTCTAAGATGTAATATATGATGTTACTAGTTTTCATCTGATTTTGTATTTTTAGCAAAGCAACAAAATTACTGATGACAAAAGAATCCATTTAAAAGATAATCAGATACTATGAAAAACTTGACACCAATAGAATTAATATAGCCACCAAGTATATTTGGAATATGAAAAGACTGAAAAAAGCAGCAAAATATTAATTAGGAATTAAATCTAACAAGGTAAATGGAAAAAACAGCTATGTACACACAAAAGTAAATATAACAATATCATACAGATCAAGTAGGATTCGAATAAAGGGAGATGAGAAGACACCCCCTCGGCTACCCCTTTGTGGAGGTGGGAACTCCACAGGGGCTACATATGGCAAACTTTTTCAAGGTGTCAATCAGTAGTGTTGACTTTCCCTCCCCCCTCTAAAAAAAAAATGCTCTCTCATCTGGGGGAGGAAGGGGGAGGGATATTTAGGAAAACTATAAAGATATAAGAAGCAGAAAATATCAACAAAAACTTTTAAAGAAACGAAGAAATTAAACATAACCAGAAACCATTATTGGACTAGTGCACTGGCAAACTTAGGACAGATGTAAAAAACAAAAGATACAATCCCCACCCTCAATTTTCTAGTGAATTAGAGTAAGTAATGAGATACCTTGAGAGGTCTGAAGGCAGAAGAATGAGGCAGGGTAGTAGCACAGCCCACTTGAGTCAACCCTGACATCGACTGAATTCCAAAAAAGCAAAGGAAGATAAAAAGAAGGCAGCATTTATGTTAGTAAAATAAGCGAGATTAGAAAAGAAGAAGTCATTTATATATTCTTACGTCTTACTTAGATGTTGATAGGGCAGGAAGAGAGTATTTGTTAACCAACCAAACCAAACTAAATATAAAAGAAAAATGTCTACCGCACGTAACAAACATACTATCTTTCTAATTCTACAGCACTTCAGTATTTCATGAACCTGAAATGAGTTTCATGAAAAACATTTCATCATATGAACAGAAACACAGACAAGAACATAAAAGCTTTTAACGTAACAACTGTGGAAATTTATTCAGTGATATAGTACACTAAACTCACGGGAAAGAAAAGGACTTAATCTAAAAACTAATTTTAGCTGAATAGTATAAACGGCACACAAAAAATTAAGTAAAAATCCAGTCCTGAGTAAATTATATTTGAATATAATAAAGCCATGACTCTATGTGAGAAAGTAGCATAGGAATGATTTTGCAAAAAATCAAGCAATCTTTACTTACTAGAATGGTAAAACTACACATATTGTTACTTGACCAGTTTCTTAGGTTAAAACTAAAATTATTTTAAAAGACAGAAAGAATGTGCCAGGAGCTCCAGAAATAGGGGCACATGTGGGTGCACATACACACAAACTCTGTCTCTCTCTCTCCCTGTCTCTCTCTCTGTCTCTCTCTCTCTCTCTCTCTCTGTCTCTCTCTCTCTCTCTCTCTCACACACACACACACACACACACACACACACACACAGAAGGCATTCTGCTACATAACTTTAACACCCTTGAACTGAAAATTACTCATTAGTCATTGAAGAGAAAAACATTTAAAATTCACATTGTATATTATTAATTGCTGAGTATTTCTGATGGATAAGTACAACTACAGATACTGAGTGACAGGAACTAACATATGTTCAAATTTAAGCTATAATAATGTATATGAAAAACATTTTAAAAATGGAATTCAAAATTGGAGACAAGATGTTCACAAAGATTGCAGTGGGTAGATATTAGTCTAACTAATAAAAATTTTTAAATGATGAACTTGGATAAATTTTAATTAAAAATATCTAATACTAGGATTATACATTTCAGATAGCCACCCTCAGGTATAGACCTAGTGTAGTCTAAATGCACTAGTAATCTAAATGGGATATCTAAATGTACTTGTGTCCTTTTATGCCCTCAGAGAGAGAAAAAAGTGAGATTATTTTCTCTTGTTCAAAATACCTAGGCAGACAATAAAATAACTATGTTTTTAATTAAAGATACTCTATCAGTTCCATCACACTGCCAAAATAATCTGTTTCCTTCACAAAACATTAGCTCATGCTCAACGTATTTTTAATTCAGGAAATAAATGCAAACCAAAACAAAATAATGAGGTAGGGGAGCAGGAAATAGGAATGAGGAAATAACACTAAAACCGCCAACAACAGTATGCACTCCACCTGTTTTGATTTTTCTAGAGCTCCTTTTATTTGTAACGGCATTAATGCCAACTGTATACACAAAGAAGGGCATGAAGTCAAGGTCAAGGATAAAAGAAGGAGGAGGAGAGGAAAGGGAAAGTGAATGGGTCTATGTATTACATTAGAGCTTAACACAAAGTTGCAAAAGGACAGTTTCCTGAGAGGAATGACTGATAGAGAGGATGGCTGAGTGATTATGACATCAAATGTGATGATGGAATAATTAATTTATAATTTGACTTTTTTATGCATGAGACTACTACAGAGCTTCCTCCTGCAGGTGGAAGCTGCTATCAGGATGCAAATGTATTCTATACACTGAACTGGAAATACAGTCCTTGGCACTGGCCCCAAATTAGATGCCAAGAAGAGTGAATGCTTAGCTCTGCGTTTAAAATGCCATTTGGCAACCAAATACAAAAATTTTCTTAAACTGATACAATCAATAAATATTTGAGTGTTTATATGTAAGGCACTATATAAAGAATAGAGTTTCTAACATTATGGACATTATATTCTTAGCTATTACACAAATATCCAAAATAAAAGGTTTTAAGAAGGAAACAGAATTTCAACAGCTGGTGCTAAGAGTAGGGGACATTCTAGGCAGGGAGAATGCCATGAGGAAAGACGCAGAGACAAAATCCTCTGAATGATGGCCTAAACAACAAATGCATATTAAAATGCCAAATGATACATGGAACCCAGAGTGTAATGTGTGTTCAGAATGGGAAGTAGCCCAGACTGACCAGAAGATAGGTTTCAAAAGAATGGCCGAAGGCTTTGTATTTATAAATCTTAGAGGGTTATATGCTACAGCTGTATACTGGAGATACCCTTCTGTCAAACCGATCTATATGCTATTCCCTGAACACTGGAAAGTAAGTACATAGAAACAGATCTACTCTAGAATTTATAAGTGCAATCTCCAAAAATATCACTGAAAAGCTAAGTCTTTTCTAGATAACTATTCTAGGACAAATCATGTAATAGCACTATGTAAATACTAGCTATTATTATCTGATGTTAATTCTACTGGGTAAAAACATAACATTATTTGTAGCAAGAATCATACATTGGTTTCCTGACAAGAGGTTCTTTGCTGAGTCAATAATAGAGTTTTACTATTTAGATGAGTAAAAATATAATAGATTAATCTTTCTATAAAAAAAATACTGATTATATATTTTGAGTATAGACTTTTGATTTTATTAGTATAGGGAACTTCCAGTAAGGAAATTCCCTCTAATAATGCAGATCAACAGCTGCTTTGTGATGTATGGTTTTAAAGATGTGCCAGGGCACCAAGAAGTAATTACCCAACCAAAGTCACACAGACAGTGTGTGCATTAGTTAGGGCTTGAATCCAGGTCTACCTGACACTGAGGTCAACTTTCTAGTCACTCTGCAGAGAAGCCTCTCATTATATTTAAAAAAAAGACTTATAATTTCAGTGGTACAATACTAAGGGAATTCCCAATGGATATGTTTCCTTTTCAGTCAGTACCAGTTCTAAAACATAGTGCCTGGGACACTGACAAGTGATTTGCTCAAGGTCAAAGTGTCAGAGGAATGACTGGAACCCAAGACTCTGAAGCCTTCACTCTATCCATTATGACATGCTGCCTCTATTAAATTACTACTCTGCTCAAAATGGGGCATGCAATTTTATTGCCTATAAGATAAAATCCAAACACCTTAATGTGAGCAATGTTCAAGATCTTATCCAATCCTTATGCTTCAGCCAAAAACCTGGTGTTTTCTTGATTCTGTGCTTTTCCTTATGCCACTCATCCAACCTAAAATGTTCTCCCCTCACTTTTACTTATCACAATCCTTCAAGACCAAACTCACATTCTATACTATTATATGAAGATTTGTCTATACTACTTCACAGGTCACTCCTATCACAAAATCAGAGTCCTTAAGTTTGAAGGCCCCTTACTAGTCAAGTCTAACTTCCTTTTCAATGCAAGAGTCCCTCTGCATTTATCATTGAGAGATCGTCCTTTAGCCTCTGCCTGAATGCTGCAAGAGCAAGGGATGATCATGCAAGGGATCAAAGAACTGCAGATGTAGGGAACCTTGGCCCAACTTTAACAAGAACTTCTCTACAAAGCCCCTGAAAATGATTGACTTGAGGATCTTTAGTCACACCTTACCTTGACATTGCATTTCACATTTTTCACTATAGTTTTAAAGAAGTTTTTCACTACATGGAGCCAAAATCAGTTTCCATTCACTGCTCCTAGTTCTGCTTCCTATATCCAGTGGCATAAGTTGATTTTTTTCTCCCTAACAGCCTTTCAGATACTTAAAGACAACACATCCTAGATCTCCTTTTCTCCAAGCTGAAATATGCCCAGTTTCATCAATGCAAGAAAATTCAGAGGCTGGAAAAAGTGAGAGTAAAAGAAGCAGAATAACTGAGGAAAAAAAAGAGGAAGATTTTAATTCATATAAAGCAGCAGCTCTTTCCAGAATGATTTAATGATCATTTGATCAGCATTAAGCTACACCATTCCTTTAAAAAAGAAAGTCTAGAAGGCTTTCTACATTCCTAAGGTTCAGGGTCTCCATCTCTGATTAGAAACGGTGACTGCAGGTCCAGGTCCAGCACTTCCTGTATTAAAGATGGATAAGAACATGCTAAATAATTGTTATGTTTCTTCCCACAAATACATATTATTTGATTATCATCAGGTCCTGCTTTGAAACTGAGGCTAATTTCAGTATCAGCAGGTCTGCTTCTGGGGAAAAAGATATCTTTTATCTTTATTACTGTCTCAAAGAATTATTATTATTACTGTTAGCAGGATAGTGAAACTCCCCAGAGCGATGGTAATGTTGGCACACTTAATTGATTACAATGCTTTTATTTCTCTCTGTCCCCTTAATTCAATTCCACCATCATTCATCCCAAACATATTACACATCCCTTCTGTTTACTCAGTTTTCCTCGCCACACTGAACTCTCTCTTCTCACACCATTCTTCTATAGAGCAGAACCCAACTTCAGACTAAGGAGAAGCCTGGGTAAATTCAGGGCAAATTCCTTCGTGCGTCCTCATCTCTACCTCACCATATCAGTGGCTTATACCTGCTCTCTTATCCTTCCCACCAGTCTCAGAGGAAAAGGTTTCTTTTCCTTTTCAAAACCAATCTCGGCCTATTTCATCTCTTCAGGACATTGGCCACATAATTGTCCCTCTCTAGAATTTTTAATCTCTTTTCTACATGTTTCTTCTCTTCTACCTTTAAATACGCTAATTAAAATTGCTAGCATTTATATAATACTTTAAAGTTTGCAAAGCACTGTACATAAATTATCTCATTTCTTACATTACATTTCAGTTGGAGGTTAGTGAAAACAGAGATGAAATTTTTTTCCCCATCCAAGCTCCTTAAGATTCTGAAATTTATCTAATACCCAATCCCTGTGTTAGAAAGGTATATGGGTTGGAGGGGAGAGGTCTCCAACAAGTAAATATAATGTATATACAAAATAATTTTGAGAGGGAGAATAAGAAGTGAAGGTGATTAGGAGGTTTCATGGAGGTGACATCTGTACTATACGTTTTTGGGAGGAAGAGGTTACCAAATATTTTTATTCTGTACATAAAACCACTAAGGATCTGGCCTGTGGGCATGTCGGGGACCAAACCACAAGAATATGACTCCACATATCAACATATGGGGATGGTCATTCTAGTCAAGTCACAAGATCACAAAGCAGGGCCTTCCAACAGAATGCCAGGTAAGCAGCTACCATCTCTGATGAGGCAGTTTCAACAAAACAGCAAGAATATCACAGAAAGGTGGAGGTGAGAAGAGAGTAAAGTAGCAAAGGCTTCTGCTAAAAAAAAATGTGTGTGTATGTATATGTATACACACATACCTGGTCTGGTACTTGGAGCTACCCATTTTTAGGAAAGAAACAGACATCTACTGAGGTGACTAAAGTGCCTACTAGCTCTAGGGCCCTTTTGGCCACTGAGCTTACTTGCCGGGGGTTCCTGAAGTCCCTTCCTGCAAATTTAGCTTTGTTGCCCAGGCCTTCCTCAGTTCTGAGAATCAGATAATTCTTGGCCACTCAAGATAGGCACAGCGCACCAGTCTTGATCTGCCCAGAGCAGAGATAAACCATCAGGTCTGCAATTAAGGTATCTTCAATCTCCCCAGAATGATGGAAAACCATTATGCCTCACTCATGAGACTGGGCCAATTTGCATGCCTGGAGAGATATAGTCATGGCACCAATCTGGTTCACTTTGAACAGGAGGCAGTTTCAGGCTTTTTCAAAATGCTTGGGATTGGTCACTATGAGATCATCCCTCACCACCTGGATGACTGAAGTAGTAGTGACATTTTTCCAAGCTTCCCAATCATTGTGATCAAAGGGATCTTCAAGAGATGCCATTATATAGTCCTTGATGAAGATCTTCCAGAGGTCCCCAACTACAGTAAGGGAGCTGTATCTGCTGGGGTCATCAGAAGAGCTGAAGTCCCTATTTCCCAGATCAGAAGAATTCTGATACATGTAATTTACGATCTTATTGTACAGCCACCTTACCAATGGAATTCTTTAGCAGCTCCAGAACTTCTTTATTTTCCAGGATGTTAGAAGCAAAGCCACCCTCATCACCTACACTGGTGGCATCCTGTCCATATTTCTGCTTAATCAAATTCTATAGGTTATTGATGACCTCAACTCTGATGAGCCTGGCCTCCTTTAAGTTTGCTGTTCCAACAGGAAGAATCATGAACCCCTGCACTGCCAGCTTGTTACCCGCACTGGAGTCACTGCCGATCGCACAGAAGGCTTCAACTGGCAGAATGACTTCCATTATCTGCAAGGTAAGCAATGTGGTGGTACAAGGAATGCCTTTTAATTTTTTTAGCATCTCTAGCCTTACAGAGACATGCCCAATATGGCATTTGCCCCAAATTTAAGTTTACTCTGTTCTACCCACCTCTAGCATCAATTTGTTAGTCTTTTCATGCCCCACAACACTCAATTTCTTGCTTATCACTAGTTTTATTGATGTGCTCAATTGCATTTGAGACACCTTTCCTCATGTAAGGGGTCTTATCACTGTCTTGGAGCTTGGAGCTCTAGGGGTTTCACAGATGTTGATAGCAGTACCACTGGGCAAAGCAGCTCAGAGGACACCTTCTGCAGTGAAGACACCAACTTCAACAGTATGGTTTTCACAAGAGTTGAAGATCTCTCTTGCTTGGATCTTGAGAATAGATATGCTGAGTTTCTGACTGGGGCTTCCTCTGCTGAGTGCAGAGAACAGAGGCTGAGGGCTGAACTCCACTTTAAAGGAAGATGGAGATTCTATAAGGTAGAATTGAGGAGGAACAGCATTTTAGATATGGGGGACCACTTGTGCAAAGCTGTGGAGGAAAGAGATGGAATACTGTGCATAGGAAGCTAACAGGCAAATCTGACTGCGAACAAAATGTGTGAGAGTAACATGGAATCAAAATAGAAAGGTAGATAGAAAAACCTGTCCAAGTCCATCTAACTGACTTGTCATCTACACTAAATCTCACTTGTCCATAAGAGACTTTGACTAATATTTTGCTAAAATTTAGGTAAACTAATCCACAATATTTCCTTGATGACATTCAAGTAAGCTTATCAAAAAATAAAATGAGGTCAGTCTAGCACAACCTATTTTTAATAAAGTCATACTGGATTTTTGTGAATTCCCCTTTATTTTATTTTTTGGGAGGGCACCTAGGGTTAAGCGACTTGCCCAAGGTCACATGGCTATTAAGTGTGTCAAGTGTCTGAGACTGCATTTGAACTCAGGTCCTCCTGACTCCAGGGCCAGTGCTCCATTCATTGCACCACCTAGCCATCCCTCCCCTTTATTTTTTTAAACGTTTATTAATTTTTTTATTGTATTATATTATATTGTATATAAAAATGTTTATTATTTTAATTTTATATTCCACAATTTTGCTTTCAAACACTGTATTAGAGAATGCACAGGGGGAGGGGTAAATCTACAACAATTTATAAGTGCAAGGTAATGATGATGATGATAAAAATAGCCAGCATTTATTAAGCACATACTATGTGTGAGGCAGTGTGTTAAGGGTTTTACAAATATGATTTCATTTGATCCTCCCCAAAACCGTATGAAGTAGGTGTTATCACCCCATTTTACAGATAGGGAAGCAGAGGCAGACAAAGGTTAAGTGACTTGTCCAAGGTTACACAGCTAATAGTAAGTATTTGAAGCTGGATTTGAACTCATGCCCTCCTGACTCCATACCCAGAGATTCATCCACTGTACCACCTACCTATATAGAAAGTATACCCATTTAAGCAAATCAAATTTAATGGCCCAGAGTTACTTATATCCTCTTTTTTGAAAATCAGGACATCTGTTTTATTCCAATCTGGGGCACTTCACCTGTTCCCCATCATCTAAGTGTCATTGACTCAGTAATCACATCCTTTGCCCTGGTGTCCTGAACTCAAAAGGAATTAAATGATTTCATATTGTCTCTTAATCATTATTATCCATTTTATATTTTCCTATACATTTCAAATATCATTCTATTTGGAAAAGAAAAAAGCAAAATTAGAGTTGTATAGTTGATTCTACCTTCTCTGTCATCAGTCATAATCCCAGATGAAATAATACAAGTGCAAATATTACAATAGTATACACACATTATTTGAAATTATCTTCTTTTCTATTTCTCTTGGCTCAGTTGTAAAATGGGGAAGATAATATTTGCAGTATCTACTTCACAGGGTTGCTGTACGAAAATCATTTTATAAATTATAAAATGCTACATAAATTTGTTTAATTGTTATTAGTGGAAAGCACTACACTCTAGAGACCTGAATTCTAGTCTTAATTATGTTAATAATTAGCTTCAGAACAATGAGGAAGTCACAACCTCTCTAGGTTTCATTTCTTTCATTTATAAAATCAAGAAGGTGAAATACTTTATTTTTATGGTCCTTTCTGGATTTATTATTCAATGATTCTGTATTTCTGCATTTTTCTGGTTTCTCTTATTTCTATGACAATACTTTTTCCATTTCCTTTGCTGTCTACTCTTCTTTCTTAAACTTCTTAACTGTGAGTGGGCCCCTCAACGCTTTTCCTTTTTCTCTCTCTGTATGCTAACTCCTTCAGTAAGCTCTTCCATTTATTCCATTTCTGCCTGTATTTCATTTCTACTAGTCACACAAGGTAAAATGTCACCTTGGTTTATCTTCCTCCTTCATACCCGACATTGAACGTCATCAACTTGCATTATTCTCAAATCTGGCCTCAGACTTAAACTTAACTCTTACTAGCCCTGTAACCTTGGGCAAGTCACTTAACCCCAACTACCCTGCATTCCCCCCTCCAAAAAGCAAAAAAATAAAATAAAATATTTTTTAAAGTCCCATTCTTCAAAAGAGATATCAAATTCCTCCCTCCCCTTTTCTTCACACACCTAGATGATGGCACTAGCTTCCAAATCAGCCCCAAGCTGTTCTACAATCCATCTCCTTTGCTCTATCCCAATTTTTCTTCTTTCAGTGTTGAGCAGGATCATTGTCCTTCATTCTGGAATCCCTTGCTCCATTATCCTTTCAGTTTTTTTGTCCTGTCAATCCTCAGCCTTGAGTTCTTACTAGTGTGGAAAAACTGTACTGCTGCCAAAATGGACTATAGCTGTTCACCAGTCTGACATTCTACCTTCCCCTGGGCATTTACAAAAGCAGCATGCCCCACTAAGCTCCCTCTTCGCATCTGCCCCTCAGAATCCAACACTACCTTCTATGAGGCACTTTCCTATTTCTGACAGTTCTTGGCATGTTCTCTCTCCTTATGTCGCTTATATTTACTTTACCTGTACATGCTGTGCCCTGCGGCCCCCCCCCCCTCAGAATGCAAACTTCTTGACGGTAAGGTGCTGTTTTGTTTTTATCTTTTCATATCCAGCACCCATTATGGTGCTTTACACAAAGTACTTAATACTCAATAGTTTAATTGAACTGGTCTCTCTGTTCTCGCTTTTCCAATTTATTCTGAATATCATTAGAGTTTACCTTCTTAAAAAAACATTACCATGGTATCACTCTCTTATTCAGGAAACTTAAAATGCTTTTTTTTCTGCCTACTACATCGAATCTAAATAAAAATTTGTTGGGCTTTCAGGGTCCACGATAATTGGGTCCCCGTGGATACTTCAATCTTACTTCCCATCACTCTCCAGTAAGTACCTTCTGCTGCCATGAGGCAGGCTTCCTCACTGTCACCTAAACATCCTACTGCTCATCTCCACTTGTTTCTGTATTCCCGTAATGCTCTCCTTCCCCCATTTCTCTAAATCCTCACCATTCTTGAATGCTCAAAATCTACATCCCTCTACAAAACTTTATACGAATTCAGCCCACATTTATGTCTCCCTTCTTTTAATTCCTATTTCATTTTTACCCAATATCAAAAGTTAAAAAATTAGTTGTTTTATACATAATGGTTGTCCCCCCAAGTATATAAGGTAGCTCTGTCTCCCCAAATATAAAGGATGTTCCAAAAGTCTTACTGCAGTTTTAAGCTTCAAACTTTGAAGACCTGTGGATCACCCTCGTATTACAAACTTTTTGAGCACATATTATATTTACTTTGTATCACACCCTTTCCACTACATCTGGCATAGTTCAATACACTGTAGAAAATGAAAGAATGCTTAACTAATACCATAAAAATTTCTCTATGTCTGGTAATATACTTTGCACCTTAAAGTGCAAAACGCTAAATTTCTTAGGGTTTCTGTCATTCTGATTTTATTCACAGGCACATCCTTTTCTTTTTTTTTTTTTAGTTTCTGTTAAACATATTTTCGTATTAGTCATGTTGTGAAAGAAAAAATCAGAACAAAAGGAAAAACATGAGGAAGAAAAAACAACAAAGAAGTGAAACTAGTATGCTTTGGTCTGCATTTGAACTCCACAGTTCTTTCTCTGGATGTGAATAGCATTTTCCATCACGAGGCGTGGATCACTGTATTGCTGAGAAGAGCTGACTCTAACAAAGCTGGGTCACTGCACAATGTTTCTGTTGCTGTGTACAATGTTCTCCTGGTTCTGTTCACTTCACTTGGAATCAGTTCATGTAAGTCTTTCCAGGTTTTTCTGAAGTCCAGCTGGTCATCATTTCTTTTAGCACAATATACTGAAACTTGTGAGTCATTTTACCATTGATGAGGGGATGCTCAATTTCCAATTCTTTGCTACCACAAAAAGAGCTGCTATAAATATTTTTGTATATGTGGGTCCTTTTCCCTTTTTTTACAATCTCTTTCAGATACAGACCTAGAAGTGGTATTGCTGGATCAAAGAGAATGCAGTTTTATAAGACCTTTGGGCATAGTTCTAAATTGCTCTCCAGAAGGGCTGGAAGAGTTCACAGCTACACCAACAATGCATTAGTGTTCCAATTTTTCCACATCTTCTCCAACATTTATCATTTTCCTTTTCTCACATGCAACAAGATGGTCCCAGTGACTGGTAGTGCAAAGTAGTCTTATCAAATCACTTCTTCACAGAATAGGGATATTAGGTCACTAAGAGGTCACTGGAAGGAGTGGGGAGAGGGAAAAGAAAAAGGGGACTGAAGCCACCCTTTCTATACTTTATGATATCTTGGCTACAGTCAGGAGAATAAAAGTCAGGGGTGGAGCAGGAGAAGTACACATCTTTATTAGAAGTCGCTCTAATTCTGAGATTAAGAGATTTCTGTTTGAATTTAGTAAGGAGACAGTTGTTACGGCATTCTTAGGAATTACAGAAATATATAATCATGTAGTTTAAATGACATAATACTGAGGTAGCAGCTACATGGCATGATGGATAGAGCATGGAGATGTACCTGGGGAGAAGAAGACCCAAGTCCAAGTCCGACTTCAGACTCTTACTAGCAGTGGGTCACTTACTGTCTCTTAGCTTCAGCTTCCTCATCTACAAAAAGGGGATAACTACAGCACCTACGTTGTAGGGTTGTTGTGTAGAACAGAAGAGATAATACAAGTTAAGTGCTTTGCAAACCTTAAAGTGCTACGTGAATATTAGTTGTTATTACTATTATTTTTTAAAAAGCAACTGGGGTTAAGTAACTTGCTCAAGGTTGCACGGCCAGTTATTTTGTGTGGTGCCAAGTATCTGAGGCCGGAACCGATCCTGGGTCTCCCGATGCCAGGGCCGGCGCTCTTATTCACTGCGCCACCTGGCTGCCCCAAAAGTGCTTTGTATTAAGAAGAGTTTTTCTAGTTTCACTGTTTTACGTTTGGAGCACAATAAATTTGAACACCAAATCTTTGTAATTTATTATTCCTCTATTATACTTGCTATCATTTCAATGAAAAAGCAATTAATTCTGGTGTCAGTAATACCAAATAAAAACTTTAATACCATGGAAACTTTAGCAAAATTTTAGAGGGATTGACAAGAAGATTTTCCAGTTTAAAAAGTGCTTCGTCTTTCTCAAACTGAAATGGACAATAACCGCAGAAAACAGAAATTTTGACAATGGCAGAGAAATGCAATAAGAATTCTAAACTTCAGCATGCAGTCATTCCATGCAGGACCAGAAAGTTGAATCAAACATTACTTTGGAAAGTGAAAGAAGACAGGGAACTGCTACAGTCACCAAATTTCTAAAGTGCTAAACTTAAAAGCTAGTGCAACAAATAAGATAACATAAAACATGACAGTTATTTCATAATAGGTTCCTCCTCACAGGGTGTAGAAAAGTGAGGATTCCATGACTTTAATGAAGATTGAAGTAATTTTCTAATAATAAAACAGGCAGCAGAAGGAAACATTCATCTTCAAAAAGATTTTTAAGAGGTAAGTTGGATTTCCAATCCACATATTAAAGAGTTATAAAACAAGAGAATTATTATCAACATAGCTTAGGTTTTTAAGAACAAGTCGGCAGATATCTAATTTTATGATTAGTTATATGTCAGAAAGATAATTTAGTCAAAACAGATGGTTTATGGACCAAAAATAAGTGATGAAAAAATTAATGAGGTGAAAATATGTAGACTTAGAAACCAAAGCTATTTTCCAACAACATTCAAGAATGAAATTATTTGGTTCCCAATTTAAATTGTTAACTTTTAGAGAAAGGGAAAAGGTTATTTTTACCATAGCTATAGTACATGGTAGAGTAAACTAAACCGAAACGATATAAATGAAGAGTTACAGCTCTTTGGGGGAAAAAGTTACCTTGAAGGCCATCATGTTTTATGTTATTTGGAATATTTCTGAGGGAAGTGTATATTCATGACAATCTATGCCCTCTAGACTCAGCAGTGTAAAAATTGTATTTCGTGCAGGTTCTTACCACTAACAAGGCACTATCATCAGTGTGTTGAGACCTTCTGGATGGAAAGGGACACTAAGGAAGTGGGAGAAAAATGAAGTAATGTCAACAATACACAGTAAGGGCAGAAGATAATATAAACAACTATACACACTTTGAAGGAAAACAATAAAGATGTAATGAGAAGACTGCTAGCAAAGTACTACATTCACACTGCCTTGGAGTTCCATTCATATCAATTAATCAACAAAAATTTATTAAATGCTTACTCTGTGTTATGAATACTTGGACTTCACTGGGTGAATGTTATTATATGAGAACAACTTATATGGCATCTAAAATTCCTTGTAAGCAAGAAGCAAATGAGGCAGTTCACACTATGCAGAAGAGGAAGCAAAAGCACAGAGCACTACAGTGACATTTTCATGCCCATTCAGTGAGAAAGAGCAAAACCAAGAAGAAATATAGGCCCACTCATAGTAACTTCAGTCATCTGTCAATTAGGCTTCTCAAAGAAAATCCAGGACTACAGGAGTCAAGTACTTAAATACTTAGTAGATACATTTAAAAATTATAATACCAGGTATTTTCCTCTTGTAATTTTGTCCAGAAGTAGTTTAATTTTTGGGAAAATTCAAATAACCTATGAAAATGTTATCAAGAAAGAAGAAAATATTTAGGAGAAGGGAGGTAAAGAAAGAATATGGATTATAAGGGCTTCAAAATTTCTGATGGCGTTATAACTCTGTGTTATCTTTCAGATACTCTGCCAACTCAAAGACCTGAATATAAAAACCAAATGAAATGAAGTTCAGGTACCCAGTTAAAATTAAACCAACAACATCAACGATGGCAGCAACAGCAACAACAACTTTTTTTTGGTCTGGAACACTAATTCATTATTAGTCTAGAGAACTTCTTCTACTGACATAGATCTAAGCTGTGTCAAAGGCAAGACTTGAATCAAGGTCTTGCAGATTTCAGGGATGGTCCTCTACACAAAACTTTATGTATAATATAAAATTATCTGACTGGAAACAAATTCTCTATCAAGTCTAAGTATAACTTTTAAATGCAATCTATATTTAAACTTACTTAATTATCAATGTTCAACAAGCATTTAACTTTATAACATATTCACCACATAAATAAGTTACTTTACAAAAGTAAAGTACAAACTGGAACTTATTTTTGTTACTTGAAACATTTTCACACAAATTTTCTAGAGGGTGAGGATCATACAGTGGGAATAAAAAGATGGCATTGTAGAGGGAATATGTTACTTGTAAAACAAATGCAAGTTTTAACAATCTTATCAGAAAGAAAATTAGTTCAAAATAACAAAGTCTTTCTTGACAAGGTCAGGAAATTGTACACATGAACATATAAAATAAACAGTGTATTCAGTATTGAAACTAACTTACAAATGAGGAATAATCAGTGACAGAAAGATGGTACATGATAAAAAAAAATCATGCAGAAGTTGATTACAGAACATGTGAAATTTTGAGATAAAGGAAAAATGACAATATTTTGATGAGAAAAAAAAACTGTTAATAATACTAGACTCCATCATCTGAGAGATAATATTAAATTTCAAAGATAACGTCAAGACACAATCTTATTCTCTTACCTCACTATCAGGAAGGCTTTGTTTCTGTGGACTCTGTGATGCTTTTTGCTATAAAAAAAAAAGACAACTAGTTAGGACTAAATAAATCACAAAACAGAAATTTTGATCGTCATCAAAAAGCTCTTATTATGGTGTATATGTATTGGTAAGGGGAGTTTTCTGATGGGGATTTTCCTATACCAATGAAACTACAGGTTTATTTTTTTTAAATCATTATTAAGCACCTACTATGTACAAGGCACCATGTCAGCAGGGTTCAAGGATTACAATGTAAGGAAATCTGAGGGCCCTTTGTCTTCAGGGTCTTATAATTAAAAAAGGAGAAATCCACAAACTTATATGCAGTACTATTATACTTAGACGTATGAAATTAGAAGCAGGTGAATGAATACATTCATGACCACGGTCATAGTTATGTTCTTCCTTTGCCCCATTCACTCCTTCAAAGCAATTACCCTCTTATTGTTGTCTCTACCGAAGTAATTTCAATTTAGCCTTGTATTTCCAAATGTATTAGTGATACCACCTTATAGTTACTGCTGGTTCCTTCTTCCTTTCTAATCTTCACATTCAATCATTCATCCTTCCACTCAAAAACACATATTGAAAGCACATTATATATAAGGTGTCAGACACATGGCACACAGATAGAGAGCTGGTGCTAATTAGGCTTCAAGGCCTACCTGTGCACATGCTGAACGTATGACCATGGGTAAGTCACCTAACCCAGATATGTGGTTTTTGAAGTCACTATGCTGTTGGCAGGGATTCCTTTTCATTTGAACTGGACAGCACTGACTTAAGTTGTCAGTGGCCCAAGTAACTTTCTAAGCCTCTAAGTGGCAGAGCAATTGCGGAGGTTTGTTGATAGAAAGAATGTTTTCCCTATCTTGATGACATCACAGGCTTGGAAATCTGGTCTACACAACTCTTTCCCACAAAAAGTCTAAGGTCCTATGGACCACTGATTCAGACTTTAAAGATTTCTTAGTATCTCTGACCGTAAAGGACTTGAGCAGTTATCTGGCCCAATCTTCTCATTCTACACAGGACAAAATCAATCACTATATGAGCATTTGCTAAGCATCTGCTATGTGTCAAGCACCATTCTGGACAATGGGAATATGAACTCAAAATTGAGACAGAGCCTACTCTCAAGAAGAAGACATTTACATATAAAGACATACATTGTATACAAAATAAATAGAAGCTAAGTGGGAGCAGGAAGGTACTAGTAGCTGAGCTACCAGGAAAAGTCCTCTCTAGCCAAGTGATGGTGTTTGAATGGAATGAAATGAGAGATTCTAAAAGATGGAAGTGAGAAGGAGACATTTGCCAGGTAAGAGGGTCAGGTCTGTGCAAAGATATACAGATGGCAGGCTCTAGGTGAAGGCTGTGAGGAAGAGCAAGGCCAGTGTAGTTAGGCAGTGACGTCTGTGAAAAGGAGTAACAAAAGCAGCAGAATCAATCTAGGAAGATGGTTTAGAATATGGTTGTAAAAAAATCGAAGGGTTTTTGTAAATGACTCAAGGGATGACATAGATAGGTAACATTTTACCCAGACTCCTACAGATTAAACAAAAATTAATTGAAACAATTTCTTCAAAGCAGCAAGATAGAAAATAAACCTATGTAAATCATTAGCTTTCTGTAAATCAATTTATGTTAATACCAAAACCATCGGAAAATTTCCATTTAAAATAACTCCACAAAGTATAAAATATGAGACCATCTACAAAGGATCTATGTGAATAAAATTGCAAAACTCTTTACAGAAATAAGGACAGATTTATATAAATTGTTTATATTAATTGTTTAGGGAAGCTAGGTGGCACAGTGGATAGGTGAAGACTGATCTTCATCAGTTCAAATTTGGCCTCAGTCACTTCCTAAGCTGTATGTCCCTGGGTAAGTCACTTAACCCTGTTTGCCTCAGTTTCCTCATCTGTAAAATGAGTTGGAGAAGGAAATGGCAAACCACTTCAGAATCTTTGCTGAGATAATCCCAAAATGGGGCTATAAAGAGTTAGACATGACTGAAATGACTCAACAACAACAAATTAATTGCTCATGGATGGTCTGTGCCAATACTATAAAAATTATAACACAAGCCTAAATTTAGTCAGTACTATACTAGTCAAACTAGGGAAAGTTATTTTTTTAGAGCTAAAAACAAACTTAGAGCTAAATAACAAAAAGTCAAAAATCTTAAGGGAAATGGTGAAAAAATTTGGAAGAAAGGGTCTAGTAATACTAGATTTAAAACTAAATTACGGGGGTGGCTAGGTGGTGCAGTGAGTAGAGCACTGGCCCTGGAGTCAGGAGAACCTGAGTTCAAATCGGGCCTCAGACACTTAACACACACACACACACACACACACACACACACACACACACGCACACACACACAAACTAGCCATGTGACCTTGGGCAAATCACTTAACTCCAACTGCCCTCCAAAAAGCAAAAAAACAAACAAAAAAAATAAATTACAAAGCAATTATTTGGTATGCTACACACCTCCCTGAGAGAGATCACAAGGAACAGAATTAAATACACATTTCTGGATGTGGAAAATCATGGATTTGTTTCACTTGACTATGCTTATTTCATATAAGGACTCTTTTTTTCTTTTTCATTTGGAACAAAAAGAAGAGGAGTTATTTTGAAAAATTCACAGGAGAGAACAGAAGGAAGTTCAAAAGGAAAAACAGAAAAGCAGTGGACAGCTTTGAAATAATGTGTTGGATTTATTATAAACAAGTTGTATATAATAGAGATTAACATATAATTCTGTTATCCATTTCTACTTTGTTGGGGTGGGTGAAAAAAGACATAATAAAGCTAACTATGGTGTAGGCACTGTGCTAAACACTTTACAAATATTATCTCATCTGACCTTCACGAGAACTCTGCGAAGTAGGTTCTATTATTAACCCCATTTCACAGCTGAAGAAACTGAGATAGAGGTTAAACAATTAGTCTAGGGTCACTCTTTTTTCATATTCTTTTTTTTTCATTTTTCAAATGCTTTATTAACTTCTGATTTACATCATTCATCTCCGCCAGATTCTGAATTACAAATTTTCTCCCCGTTTTTCCCCTACCCCCCCCCCAAATAGCAGTCCCACAGGATATCCCCTCCTCCAGTCTGCTTTCTCCCATGACTTCTCCCATACCCCTTTCGACTTTTCCAGTAGGGCATGGTGGATCTCTATGCCCCAGTGCCTGTATATCATATTTCCCAATTACATGTAAAATAGTATTAATAATAGTGTGTGTGTGTGTGTGTGTGTATATATATATATATATATATTTTTTTTTTTTTTTTTGCCTTTTGGAGGGCAATTGGGGTTAAGTAACTTGCCCAAGGTTACACGGCTAGTTTATTTTTGTGTGGGTGTTAAGTGTCTGAGGCCGGAACTGAACTCGGGTCCTCTTGACTCTGGGGCCGGCACTTTACTCACTGTGCCACCTAGCCGCCCCTATATATATATATTTTAAATATCTGATTTTAAAACTTTGAATTCCAGATTTGTTCCCTTCCTCCTTTGTCACCCACCCTTACTGGGAAGATAAGCAGTTCAGTATTGGTTGTACATGTGTAGCTAATGCAAAACATTAACATAGTAGATATACTATGAAAGACTGACTATATTTCCCTCCCTCCTATCCCACCTCCCATGTGTTCTATTCTCTACTTTGATCCCATACCTTTTCAAAAGTGGGTGCTTCCAACTTCCCTCCCCCCCAGCCTGCCCTCCCTTCCATCATCCCCCCTCTCATCCCCTTCCCCCCTACTCTCCTATAGGGTGAGATACCCTATTTAGTGTGTATTTCATTCCCTCTCCAAGCCAAATTCAATGGGAATAAGGTTGACCCATTCCCTTTTGCCTTTCTATTCTTCACCTCCATTGTAATCATTTTCCCTTGCCTCTTCTATATGAGATAGTTTACCCTATTTTGTCTCTCCCCATCTCCTCTCATTTATATTCCTCTCTCACCTCTTAATTTCACCTTTTAAGTATCATCCCTTCCTATTAAATTGGTCCTGTGCCCTCTACCTATGTATACCTGTAAACATATATACACACATTCACATATGTATTCATATGCCCATATACCCTCCTATACAGACATATATATACATATATATATATTTCGATTCCCTTCAACTATTTTCATACTGAGAAAAGTTTTATCAGTTACAATTATTGTTTTTCCATGTATGAATGTTGTTAACAGTTCAACTTTTATAAGTTCCTTAAGATTTCTTTTCCCTGTTTACCTTCTCATGCTTCTCTTGCTTCTTGTATCTGAATATCAAATTTTCTATTCAACTCTGGTTTTTTTCATCAAGAATGCTTGAAAGTCCTCTATTTCACTGAATGACCATATTTTCCCCTGAAACATGATACTCAATTTTGCTGGGTAGGTGATTCTTGGTTTTAATCCCAGCTCCTTTGACCTCCAGAATATCATATTCCAAGCCCTTCGATCCCTCAGTGTAGAACCTGCCAGATCCTGGGCTATCCTGATTGTGTTTCCACAATATTCAAATGTTTCTTCCTGGCTGCTTGTAATATTCTCTCCTTGATCTGGGAACACTGGAACCTTGCTATAATATTCCTAGGAGTTTTCTTTTTGGGATTAGTGGATTCCTTCAACCTCTATTTTGCACTCTGGTTCTAAAACATCAAGGCAGTTTTCCTTGAGGATTTCTTGGAGGATGATTTCTAGGTTCTTTCTTTGATCATGGCTTTCAGGTAGTCCAATAATTTTTAAATTATCTCTCCTGGATCTATTTTCCAGGTCAGTGGTTTTTCCAATGAGATATTTCACATTGCGTTCTATTCTTTCATTTGTTTGGATCTGTTTAACAGCATCTTGATAAAGTCATTAGCTTCCATTTGCTCCAATCTAATTCTGAAGCAATGATTCCCCTCAGTGAGCTTTTGAGATTCTTTTTCCATCTGGCAAATTCAGCTTTTTAAGGCATTCTTCTCCTCATTGCCTTTTTGAGCCTCTTTTGCCATTTGAGTTAGTCTATTTTTAAGGTGTAATTTTCCTCAGTCAGGCTGTTGACTCTCATTTTGTAATTTTCTTGCATCGTTCTCATTTCTCTTCCCACTTTTTCCTCCACTTCTCTTATCTGCTTCTTAAGGTCCTCTATGGCCTGTAACCAGCTCGTATTTTCCTTTGAAACTTTTGGTACAGGAGTTCTGACTTCACTGTCTTCCTCCTGTTCCATGCTTTGATCCTTTTAGTCCCCAAAATAGGAGTCTAATATTGGGTTCTTCTGTTTGCTTTGTTTCCTCTGCCTGGTCATGTTGCCACTCAATTACTTGACTTTTGGGCTTTCTGCCACAGTAGGACTCTGCTACCAGAGAGGGGAGCTTTGTACCAAATGCTGGGGTTTTCTCAGCTGCCAGAGGTATTTAGTTGGGTGCCCTTGCTGAAGCCTCCACACGCTCTGTCTGGCAAGCTGGACACACACCCCAGGACCTCCACCCTAGACCACAATCCAGATTCAAGCAGGTTAAAGCAAGAGCGATTACCTCTCAGACTGGTCACTTGGTCCTCCTACAGTCTACAGGCCAGGAACTGAAGCTGCCACACGGCAGGGACTGTTCCCCAGTCCTCAGCAGCTTCTTGCCCTGGGGGCAAAAGCCAATGCACTCCCAATTACTGGGTCCCAAAGTCCACTGTGCACTGACCTCTCACTTTGTTCTTAGCATCTATGTGTTGATAATTCTGGAACGCCACAGCTGCTGGTGATCTGGAGTCTCTCCACCTGGTGGCTGGTCAGGCCCGCCCTGCGGCTAAAACCTTGGAGTGGGGCTGGGCTTGTCTCCCAGAGCACTGTGCTGGCTGTTTCCTGCCGGCCTGCTGGGCTGTCCTCAGCGGGAGCTTAGCTCCTCTGTGTCATTTTGTGGGTTCTGTAGGTCCAAAGTTTGTTCAGAGTCCCTTTTTACATGAATTGGGGAAGGTGGAAGCCGGAGCTGCGGGGAGGACCTGCTTCTACTCTGCCATCTTGACTTTGCCCCCCCCTCCCCAGGGTTACTCTTGTGTAAGTTTTGAGGCCAAACTTGAATTCATGTCTTCCTGATTCCAGATCCACCACTCTATATACCGTATCATCTTGCTGTCTTTTTTTGTTCATTAAATTCAGAATAAAAAATTTAAAAAAGAATTATTTGATACTAATTAAGGGATATAAAAAGTGGTCAGTTGAACCAATTAGTTAGATAAGGACTCACTATTCAACAAAAGCTCTTGGGAAAACTAGAAAGTAGTCTGGTAGATAGAAGATTTAGACCATCATTTAATGTCATTTATTCCAATAAGTTCCAAATGGATAAAAACCCTATAAAAAGTCATATCATAAATGAGAGGAACAGAGAAGGAAATACCTTTCCTAATTATGGATAGGGGAAAAGGTAGATAGATAAGGGATAGAGAATATAAAAGGAGATAAAATGGTCAATTTCCATTATATAAGCATTTTGCTTAATACAAACAAAATCAAATGAGTTAAAATTAGAATGGAAACAGTAAACTGGAAAAAAAAATCTTGGCAGAAAATTTCTCTGATACAAGTCTCATATCAAAGATATATATAGAGAACTGACTCAAATATCAAGACCCATTCCCAATAGGTAAATGGTCAAAAAATATTAGGTGGCAGTTATCAGGAGAAAGTCAAGCTACTGACAATTGAATGAAAAAAAATGCTCCAAACAAGATAAATTCAAATCAAAACAACTCAAAGGTAGAACTTCACATCCATTAGACTGGCAAAGATAAGATGGAAATGGTACTGGCTGAAGGGATATGAAAGGACAAGTCTACTCTTCGTAGAGCTGTGGGCTGGTCCAATCAATCAATGTTTTGGCAGAACAATTTGGAATTATGGAATAACCAATTCACTAAAGTGTGCATAATCTTTCACTAAGTGACATCACTACTAGGCCTATACCCCAAAGACATTAAAAAAAAAAGATGAAAAGGACCTATATGTAGAAAAATTTTACAGCAACTCTTTTTGCTGCAGCAAGGAACTGGAAACCAAGGAGGTACCCACCCAATGGCTAATGGAAAATTATTGTACCAGAAGAAATGATTAAATGGATGATTTCAGAGAAAACTTGCATGAAATGATACTGTGTAAAATGAAGAGAATATTTTATATTATGACTACAAAATTCCAAAAAAACAAAACAAAACACCAAACCACAAACCCCAAAACACTCTGAGACTTGAGAACAGCAGTTGATGCAATAATCAACCATGGCTCCAGAGGATGGATGATGAACCATGCGAACCACATTCAACCAATCTTGAGAACAATCTGGAACTATGCCCAAAGGGCTTTAAAACTGTGTATACCCTCTGAGACTCAGCAATACCAGTACTAGATCTATTTATCCCAAAGAGACCAAAGAAAAAGGGAAAGGACCTATATATACACAAAAACATTCATAGCAGCTCTTTTTGTGGTGGCAAAGAATTGGAAATTGAGGGGATACCCATCAATTGTGGAATAGCTGAAAAAGTGGTATATCATCATGATGGAATACTACTGTGCTATAAGAAACAATGAGGGAGATGGTTTCAGAAAAACCTGGGAAGGCCTATGTGAACCGATGCAAAATAAAGTGAGTAGAATTTTAAAATAAAATGAGTAGAACTAGGAGATCACTGTACACAGTAAAAGCAGTATCTTATGCTGACCGAATGTGAAAGACTTAAGACTCTCATCTAAGAGTCATGAAAGGACTCATGATGAACACTGTTATAACTCTCCAGAGAGAAATGATGAACTGATTGCAAAGTGAAGTGAAATTTTCTAAATTTATTTTTCTTGTTTTCATGACATGGCTAATATGGAAATATGTTTTGCATTTCACATATATAATGGGTATCATATTGCTTGTCCTCTCAGTGAGTGGGGGAGGGACTGGATGAACTGAGAGAATTTGGAACTCAAAATTCTAATATGCTAAAAACAAGTAAATAATAAATCCATAAAATCAACCAACCAACCAACCAATAAATAAATAAATGAGGGGAGAAAATAAAAACCAAAATGATGCTAGATTTTCAAATTCTTTTTCACAGGACCACAAATCATTACCAATCCACATTTTCACTTTTAATTAGGGGGAAAAATTAAAAATAAAATTAAATTTACTCAATGGAATACCAACATAGGACAATCCCCACTGATAATATCAGAAACACATATACATTAACTAAAGATAATTTCTAGGTAAAATTTTGAATACTGGTTGAAAGATCTCACCTTGACAAAGTCCAAAACAGCATCTCTTTGTATTTGTTTGGTCCTTATTTTCTCCTCTTCATACTGTAGGGCAGCAAGTTGTGCTTCTTTTCTTGTACGCTCTACTAACTGCTCTCGTCTCCGGTGAAATTCTGTGTCTGTCTGTGAAAGCTATAAAAACATTGAGCAAATGGGCATAGTTTTAAGGCTAAATTCACAACAGGAGATAAGGAACAGCCCAAAGGGCTTTTCTCTATCATCTACCATTCCTTAAAATAGTTGTATTCCCAATCTTTATTTTGTTGATTCAGAGTAAAATAACCTGAGGGGAAAAGGTTGGTTTTCAGTTTTGAAAGGGGCTAGAAATTGGAGATGCCTAATTAATTTTAGTGTTTGCATGTAAAACCATAGAACCATATTATAGAACTTGTGTGAGCCCACAGATAACAAAGTGACATATTTAGAAACCAGTGGCAATTGGTTTAATAATACAAAAGAAAGTATTTTTTTTTCCTGAAAATAAAGCTCCACCACTCAGCAAATTACCTGACTGTGACTCTGTGACAGTGATAGAAGATAAGATGCTTCAATTGGAATCCTGATCAAAAGAAAGAAACACCTTTTGGTAACTAGATAAATACAGATTCAAGTGACATGTATAATTTTAATATATTGCAAAGACAGCCTTAGAGTAGACTGTTATCAGTAAACTACAAGAGTGTGGTTAGTATTGTAAGAGCAACTACATTTTGTAAACCTGAGCTCATCATTAAATCAAGCTAAAGCAATAATTGATGCTACTAACTCATGTTTCATGTTATCTGATATCACTGATATTACTGTCTGCTAACCAGTGTTTATATCACTGGGCCAAATATAGTTAACTAAAGATAACTACAGTTATCTAAGGTAACTTTTTCCAAACTTAAATCACATTTATGATACCACAGATAGGTATTATTTTCTTTACCAGAATGAAACACAGAGATGTTGTAAATCAAGATATTTTTTTATATACAAGACCATTTTGCAGATGTAAATCTGGCCCAAAAAATAACTTGGTAACAACTTTTATTAACCTTGTTCTGGTTTTCAATAGAAAAACTCTGTCACATAAAAGAACACTATTTAATAGTAAAATAAGAAAATTCAGCTGATTCTGATTTTTTAACAAAGGGAAGCAATTTGGCACTTAAAAATTCTTATTTTTACAGTGCAATCTTATTATTAAAGTAATTTTATTAAAGTAATAATTTATCATTAAAGTAATTTCTTTTATTTTTGTGTAGCACTTAGCTCTCTTCTGTAAGCCTATAATTTATTAGTTTTTCTTTTTTTCTTTTTTAAAGCAATTGGGGTTAAGTAACTTGCTCAAGGTTACACAGCCAATTATTATTATTTTTGTGTGGGTGCCAAGTATTGGAGGCTGGAACTGATCCCAGGTCTCTTGACAGTGGGGCTGGTGATCTTACTCACTGCACCACCTGGCCTCCCCTAAGCCATTGGGGTTAAATAACTTGCTCAAGGTTACATGGCCAGTAATTTTATGTGGGTGTTAAGTATCTGAGCCCGGAACCGAACCCAGGTCTCCCGACTCTGGGGCCGGCGTACTAGCTCACTGCGCCACCTTGGCTGGCCGCCCCATTTAGTTTTTCTGAACTAATTTTCAGAATATTAACTTTTTATAGCTTTTATCATGCTATTTAGGACTTAACTGTCACAACTATAACTAAATCACTCTAAACCATTAGAAACCAGGGTTACTTTATCAAGTCATTCCCTTGCCCAAAGTCTCCAAAGGATCTCTCAATGCATACATGACAGGATTCTGCTATCTTAGCCTGGCTTAAAGCTCTCCTGAGCTGGCCCCATCCAGTTTAATATTATCAACTACTACAACTCAAAAACCTTCTGGTGAACTTCCTGGTCCAGTGTGCTTGGTGTGCCTCTTTAACATACAATGACTGCTGACTCCAAATTAAACCTAACATTCCTCATGTGTAAAATGTCTGCACCCTTCCCTCCATATTCCAAAGTCCCAGCCTCAAGTTCCATCCCTTCTATGAGGGCTCCAAGGCTATACTAATTTCCTATCTCTGAACTCTAATAAGGCTTACTTCCCTTCCCTAAACTGTTTATAGACAAGATAAAGTAGCAATATAAAAAAAATATATTTCAGTCCCAACCTCCTCTGTTCCACAAAACCTTCAAAGACAATCCAGTATAAACTGATGTATCTCTTCTATAAAATTCATTACACCTATCTATGTCACTGATCTGCCAATAAATCTTAATATGAAATTTTTAAAAACTGCTTTTTGCAGAATTTATAACAAATCTCCACCTAGACTATAAATTCTATTAGGGTAAGAACCATTTCTTAGAGGGAGGATAAGGAACTGTATGCTCTAGGAAAACTTGGAACTTTAAACACTCTGTATGACTACCTGTCAGAAGCCTTTGCCTTAACAAATACCTATATCAGCTAAAACCTGAAATTTGCACCAGATTGATTAATGATCAAGAAAATCCAACGAGAAGCTACAGCAAGTGCTTCTGCTGGGAAGGTCAAATGTGAAAGATTAGCACCGGCCTTGGAGTAAGGACCTGAGTTCCAAGTCCAGCCTTGGACACTTAACACAAAAATAGTTGTGTGACCTTGGGCAAGTACTTAACCCCAATTGCCCCTCCAAAAAATAAACAAACAAATAAATAAATAAATAAGGCTATAATCATTTCAAAATGTTTCAAAGATGCCTGTCTATGTCTCTTTCTGAAACTCCTCTTCTGTATGTGTGTATATATGTACACAGACATACACACACACATATATTTAAATACTACAGTGAAGGTGAGGACATTCCTATCACTAGTTTAGTTGGTTATTTCTTATAGTACAATTAATATTCCATTACACTCACATGCCATAATTTGTTCATACTTTCCCCAATTGATGGGCACCCCTTAGTTTCTAATTCTTTGATAGAGCACAAAGTATTAATTAAATACTTCTAATGCTTTCCAGAATGGCTGGGACAATTAAAAACTCTACCAACAGTACATTTACATGCCTATCTTCCCCCAGCCTCTTGACCCAAACTACTGTTGTTGAGGAGGAACCTCAAAGTTGTTTTATTTGTAATTCTCTATAATCATTTGTGATTTGGGGCATTTTTTTTTCATCTAGCTCTTGGTAGTTTTGAGCTCTTCCTCTGAGAACTACTTATTTACATCCTTTGACCATTTATCAATTGGGCATTTGAATAAATTCCTCATATGCCTTGGAAATGAGTCCCTGATCTTTTAAGGAGCTGCTTCTTTTAATGTGAAGACAGTAATGCTATTATACTAATTTTATCTTGGCTGTGTGACCCTAGGGCAGTATCTTATGTTCTCAGAGCTCCAGGCAACTCTAAGACTACAAGTTACAGAGAAGCTGCTGACTTGCATTGGTAGTGTAAGTTTACTCATCCAAGAGTTTCTTATTCCAATGAAATGACTAGTTTGGTCCTTATTCCTATCCTAGACATTAGGGAAGTAAAAAACTAAAGGCCGTACAGTTTTTTCCTATATTCAGCTTAAAAACAATGAATTTTTAGAATTCTAAGGGGAAAGATATCTTTCTAAGCCCTAAGGAGCAAATTTTAGAAGCACCTTGAATGCAAAGGTCATTAGTGGAAAACAATATGAGCACATGATTAATGTTTCATGTCTCAGTTTCTCTGATTATAAAATGAGAATATTATTTTGTTTTTGCTTTTCCTTATCTCCCTAGTCTACAAATGAACAAGTTCTTCCTAATTTTAGGGCAGATCCTTTCATAATTACACTTTCAAGTGTTCAGTAAAATTTTATAAGAGAGCCACATTTCATTAAAACACTATATGAGGCTAAACCACAATAGTCTTAAAATTAATTATGCAATAAAAAGATGAATATGAATCTTAATTTGGATTTAAAAAAGCTTATTTTAATATAGCTTGAATAAGTAATATAGGTCATCCATTTGCTGAAAGATATTAGTTTTGGCTAGAGTTTACATACATAATTTTAATTTAAGAAAAATGCATCAGGGGGCGGCTAGGTGGTGCAGTGAATAGAGCACTGGCCCTGAAGTCAGGAGAAGCTGAGTTCAAATCCAGCCTCAGATACTTAACTTTTACTAGCCGTGTGACCTTTGGCAAGTCACTTAACTAACCCCAATTGTCCTGCCCTCCCCCCTCCAAAAGAGCAAAAATAATAAAAAAAATAAAAATGCATCAGGTCTAACAAAAATTACTGGGTTAACTGCACCATTAATTATATTGTATAACTGAGTAACTTTATTCACAACTTTTAATTCAGGAAAGACATATTTTCCTTTGTTGAAAAGTACTCTAAAAATCTAGAACTTGATTAAGTCTTTTCTAATTCAATATCCTTGAAACTCGCCATTGAGTTTTAATTCTTTTTTTTTTTTTTAAGCAATCAGGGTTAAGTAACTTGCTCAAGTTATTTCTGGGTGTGGTGCTGAGTGTCTGAGCCCGGGATTCGATCTCCAGGTCGTCCCAACACTGGAGCCGGTGCTCTTACTCACTGAGCCACCTGGCCGCCCCTAAGCAATTGGGGTTAAGTAACTTGCTCAAGGTTACACGGCCAGGTGTTTCTGGGTGGGTGCTAAGTGTCTGAGCCCGGGATTCGATCTCCAGGTCTTCTCAACACTGGAGCCGGTGCTCTTACTCGCTGTGCTACCTGGCCGCCCCGAGTTTTAATTCTTAAGTAAACAATTATGAAAAACATGACCTGATTTCTCATACCTGTTTTGATGAGAATATCTTCTCACATCTTCTCTAACAGGTACCGGCTTTACTGGTGAATTCTAAACCAAATAAAGATGAAACATTAAATTTAACATACATATTCTGAATTCTGATCTACGAATGATATAGCAGTTCAATTACATACTAAACTATGTAATCAGGTATTTGTCTTGTACTACAAATAGTTTAGCAGAATCTACAGATTATATTTCATTATACTGGCCTTCTAGCATCATCATTCTGATCTATGACCTTTTTTCTTTTGACTGGGCTTGTGATTTTATAGGCATCTCCATGTCTTACATGTCAATGCTCTATCCACTATACTAAGATGTTGGTTAGCCTTAATACCTATTTTAATACTTCGAGGACCAATGATTTTATTCGTTTGTGTGTTTCTTATATCAATTCAGACTGCAAACCATTCACATCTCAGAGGCAGGGCAGGAAGAAGGAAACAAGCAACTATTATGTGCCAGATGCTATGACAGATGCTTTACAAATATCTCATTTGATCCTCAGAACAACTCAAGGAGAAAAATGCTATTATCCCAATTTGACTGTTGAGTAAATTGAGGTGGGCAGAAGTTAAGTGATGTGTCCTAGGTCACAGAAGTAGTAAACGCCTGAGGCCATTTTGGAATTCAGGTCTTCCTGACTCCAGGTCCAGTGTTCTCTACTTCGTCATCGATTTTACTTTAATAGTCCTTTTTCCTGAGTTGCTGGAGATAAAAAATTTATCACCTGGTGGAGAACCTTGTGGTGAAGGAACTTTCCATATTTAAGGCTGATGCCTGGACAACTGACAAAGCAGATCACATTAGGTATATGAATCCCTTTTTACTTGGTAGGACATTACAGAACTTGTTCTTTTCTGGAAAATCAGTTTAGATTGGTGAAAAGTGCTGGATTTGGAATCAGGAAGGCCTTGCTTAGAAACAGGTCTCAGATACTTACTAGTTGTATGACCCTGGTTAAGTCATTTAACCTCTCTCCAAGTCTCAGTTCCCTCATCTGTAAAATGGGGATAATAACACTAGGCTTTACTTCAAAAGGATACTGTTATGATCAAATGAGATAAAATGTGTAAAGCACCCTGCAAATCTTAAAGCAGCTTAGAAATGTAGTTGATGATAATGACAATAATCTTTAAGAACTGTAAATTCTCCATGCCTTAAATGTTCCATCACAGTAGGACGTTAGTGAAAGTTCAGGAGTATATACTTCACTATTTCAAGGATCTGTGATTTTCCTTCTACAATTTAGTAGATATAGATAGCCTTTGAGAAGTATTATGATCTAGAAATTTATTCTCCTATGGCCAAACTGGTCTCCAATTTAGCTAGACTAATCACTGAACAGAGATGTAACATTTGTTAATAAACTCATATTCAAAGCTTTCCAGCTTGGTTGAACCTGCTAGTGCCCTATTAAAACTAGAGCTGCCTACACCCCATAGAGGAGATTATGAATAGGAATTTAGTGAAGTTTATACATAAGTACAAACATATTCAGCTACCCACAACAGTTCTAATACCTCATAAAACCTTATTTTACTCTGCACAGATTACATAAACACATAGTATAGTAATACAGAATCTTAAGAGACAGAAGGGACCTTAAGAGGTCATCCAGTTCAATCTTTTACACAGCAGATGAATCTCTTACATTATACCTCATAGTCAACTACTAGACTATGTCTAGCAATGGAGAGCTCATTAGGCAAATTAATTTCCTTCATTATCTCCCAATCATAAATCGTTGCTGTTGACAGGTACACGTGTCGTTACAAGGTTGCCTGATAATATCCAGATGCTATAAAATATAATTCTTATTTTTCTGTATAATGCTATGGAAGAAAAACCAAGTACCCTGCATTTTGGCCAAAGTGCTTGTCAGAGACAAATTTGATAATTAAAATTTAGGTAGTGCAGGTTGAATGAGAGATTTCCAAAAGAAAGTATCTCTTCCCTTGTATTTCCTTCACTGAAATCTTATCATTCTTATCATAGGTCTTATCCTAGAACATTAATTTCCTAATATTAATTTGTAATTTGCAACCTAAAAAGGAAGAGGGATCATTGTTACGTTTCCGTAGTACTATACCATAATATACCTAGCAAAATATAAATATCATTGGCAAGTTCACAAATACAGCTGAGAAAAGGTTACTTTTTACAGGATTGAAATAGCTGTGTCCTCTCCAAAATTCTGCTCTGATACCTTACTGCTGTGTAGAGATGGATGACTCTGACTTCTCAAAAGTCATACCAGTAGAATGAGTTCTCTAAGGTCAGAAATGCTCTGAATATGTCAGTGGCAGGCTGTGTGTCTTGTCTCATCTGATCTGTTCATTCTGACCACTAATCTCTTTCTCCTCCTTTTTGCAGCCAACCTCAAGAAGGCTATTCACAATAGGCACTTCCTTTTCCTTTTCTCTCACTCTCTTCTTAATTCTCTGTAGTCTGGCTTCTGGCCTCATAAATTAAACCCAAACTACTCTCTCCGAAGCTAACTGGAGATCAGCTTTGATTGCTTCATTGCCAAACTGAATGGGCTTTTCTCAGTCTTCAATCTTCTCAAATTCTCTGCAGCCTCTGACACTGTCAATGACCCTCTTCTCCTTGATACTCTCTTCTCGCTAGGTTTTTAAGACACTACTTCTCTTCTGGTTCTCCTCTTATCTAACTGCTCCTCAGTCTTCTTTGCTGACTCTTCATCCAGGGTACACTTGCTAGCAGTAGACTGGGGTCCTGATCCCTCTTCTCTTTTCCTCATTAGCTCCCATGAATTAAATTATCATCTCTGCCTGACGATTCTCAAATCTAACAATCCTGCCCTAATTTCTCTTCTGACCTAACGTCTCAAACTCAGTATTTCCCAAACTGAACTCATTATCTTTCCCCCCAAACCTCCCATCTTGCTAATTTTAATGAGGCCTGCACTGACATTCCTATTACTGTAGAGGGAACTGCCATCTTCCCAGTGGCCCAGGTTCACAAGCTAAGTGTCACCCTCAACTCCTCATTCTCTCTCACCCTTTATATCCAATCTGTTGTCAAAGCTTGTTGATTTTACCTCCACAACATCTCGAGTGTGCCCTCTTCTCTGATACTCCTACCAC
The DNA here is from genome assembly GCF_028583685.1 of Petaurus breviceps papuanus. NCBI lineage: Eukaryota > Metazoa > Chordata > Mammalia > Diprotodontia > Petauridae > Petaurus > Petaurus breviceps. The sequence continues at coordinate 5,503,220 of NW_027187301.1, forward strand.
CCTGGTGAAGGTCATCATCTCATAACTAGACTAATGACATCGCATGCTGCCTGCTTTAGACAGACTCTAGTTCATCCTCTACTCAGCTGTCCAATTCATCTTACTAAAGTGCAAGCCAGACTTTGCCATCCCTCTATTCAATCAACTCCACTGGCTCCCTGTTACTTCTAGGATGAAATATAAAATCCATTTCAAAGTCCTTTATAACCTGTTCCCTTTCTACCTTTCCAGTCTTCTTACTCCTTACAACCCTGACATATTCTGTGATCAAAGTGTGACCCTGTCCTCTTTGCTGTTCCTTGCATAGGACACTCCACATTTCTCTGGCTCTCCCCTGGAATGCTCTGCCTCCCCCCCCCCCCCCTTCATCTATGTCTTCTAGTTTCTAGCTTCTCTGGCTTCCTTCAAGTTGCAGATGATATCTCACTTTCTCCATGAAGCCTTTCCTAGTCCTTAATCTTAGTGTCTTTCACTGGAGAATAACCACTGTCACCCCCCTGCCAATTTATCCCATTTATGCCTTGTTTGTACATAGCTGTTTGCATGTTCTTTCCTCTACTACATTGTGAGCAGGGGACTTTTTTTTTTGCCTTTCACTATAATCACAGTGCAGGCACGTAATAAATGCAAGCTGACAACTAACATAGTCTAGCTAAGTTTGGAGATGTTCAGCATGAAGAGATTGGCCACTGGTGGTAAAACTTTTTAGCTGTTAATTTGGGAAAACTATCTACAGTAAAGATGGAATACGTTGTCCTACCTTTGGTGGAGGGAGTCCCTGTTTGCTATTTGGAAGTAGTAAAATACGTAAAATAGAGACAACATAGCAGCACAAAGGAGTGGTTTACTGCCACCCCCACTGATTGAGACATCAGAGCAAGGGATACTCTCATACTGTTTAAATGTCAGTGTAGGCCTCATTTAATACTCAACTAGTTTTTGAACAAACAATAAATTTGTTATGCATATACTTTGCCAACATTAGAGAAGCTGTCAAAGAACATTTTCTCGTTGAATTACTAAGTCACATATGGTAAAAAATACTCCATCATATTTTTAAAGGGAGCAAGTTTTCAAACACACAAAGATTTTGAAAGGGGCAGAATAAACAATAATTGTTTATGATAAATCGACCTGGATGAAAATGATACAAATTATTTTTAAAGCATGTTAATGGAGGTTATTGTAATAGAGTTGAAATAATGCTCTAACAGGCATTTTCATTTTCAAAAATAACATTTTTGTCAAATTTTAAAAAATTAAAATTAAATTTGACAATGAATCCTTAAAATAGCCACATAACAATTCAAGAGACTGAAAAAAAGAATTTGTTGTCAAGATCATAACATGTCATTGTAAATCATGCAACAAATTAGCTGCCCTTCGCCCTTGTAGCTTGAATCATAAGTATGTTCATCATTCAGCTGTCCCCGTGTTATCTCCGAGTTGCACCACTTTTGGTTACTACAACACAATCCAGCTTTACATGTAAGATGTCTTATAGCCTCAACAAAAAAAGTATTATGTATAGAAGCATTCAAGGACAAGTCAAAGGCCTTCTTTCTTTTCTATAAGAATAAAAATAATCCCAACGAATACATTCACAGTCTTCAAGTGATCACACTCTGCTTCTAAGGAACTAAGCACATAATTTTCCAAACAGGTTTGAAGCGTGTTTCAAATAAACCCTGTTCTGAATCTTTGAGCATTTCTAGACATCAACATCCTACTCACAAATAGACCCAACCTTTTTGGTTGTTTTTGAACAGAAATACTTATGTGCCATGCTTCTAACTGCACCGATGGAATTTGAAAAAGACATTTTGCAGATGGCAGTGGGTTGAATGCTCTATTTGTTAACTAAGGCGATTTGTACAACTCAGTGAAGAATATCCAAATAGTTAATTTTACCAACAATTAATTTACTTCTGTGTGATTAAATATCATTTAGTCTTTAATCCTATTTTATCTTGAGTGCTTACATTAGGTTGTAAGCTCCTTCATGGTAAGAGCTGTCTTTTCTTTTTTATCTGTATCCACACAGTGCCTGGCATACAGCTGGTGCTTAATAAATGTTTATTGACTGAATGACTGTGGTCAAAGGACAACTTTTTAGCTTTATTTGTAATTACTGATCATGTCAATATATAGGCCAGATTTAGTAAGAGGGGGGAAAAGCATTAATTGGTTTTTTAGTTGCTTCATCATAACAACAACAACAAAAACACCAAAAAGGAATAGCTTACTTGGCGAATCTCATTTATTCCCTTTCTCAACTATGAAATAATGTGCCTTGATTGACAGCTGGAACAAAACCTAGCTGGATTCAATAACTGCTTTTAAAATATACCTGCAGTACTGGAGAATTAAATCTGAAAATTAATTCTTCACAAAACAAAGCAATATTAATACCTGAAAAATGAAGTCATATTGTCAATGGTCACCCTGAGACTACAGCATTTCACACTATCATGAAGACTTTTACTAAGGAATAGGAACACACTTGAGTTTAAGTATTTGTACCACCTCATGAGAAATTCGCCGCTGTTCAATATATGATGTGAACTGTGAGCTGAGGCTGTCTGAATCCAGGCACTTGGGTTGCCTCATCTCTTCCTCCTCTTCTTCTGTAGCACAGCTGTCAATATAGTCAATCTGGTCCAGTTCATGTTCCACTTGACATAGAGAAACACATACGCACACCAGAAAAAGCATTCAGATTAGATAACAGTGGAGAAAGAAATAGAAGCTATTTAGTGTCATATTTACTTGAATGACTCCTACAGACCCACCACACTCTTTCACTGAAATTATCCATTGCAAAAGGATAGCTTATGTCTCCTCATAGAATTAAAAGTACACTGGATAACTGATAACCACATATTTCTTCCTATGTCCCTTCAGCTAGTAAACTGTGAAAAGGAGGGAAGTGAGTGAGGAGAAACTGGATGGGGTAGAAGAATGAGTGTTTCAAAGTGCTTCAGAGTGTTTTAAAGAATGACTTCATTCTTTTAGTCCTATATATAACCTGCTGCAAATATCCTGATGCAGCTATAATTCAGTCTTTTTTTTTTTTACCTTGATAGGGCCAAATAATATTCTGCTTAGACATAACTTCACTGGTGGCAGGATTATTACTAGTGCAATTATGGAGCAGGGGAACTGGTATAGAATGTTTTACAGAGACATGAGGGAAACAGAAACATTTTTCTTTTCAAAATGTGTGGCAGAAGAAAAAATGTTAATAAGGTATAAGTATGCTGATTCTTCTAAATAATAACTAGTCTGTCTATCATTGCAAGTCAAATTTGGGGGAACATTTTAAAACAATAGTTAAATAACAGAATATAAAGGAAATAAACTATTCTTTTATTTAAGAACTACATTTCTTTTCTGATTTGCTTCTAAAATAATATCACATTTCAATTTATAGGTAGTATGGCAAAATGCATAAAGAGCTGGCATTGGAATCATGAAGACCTGGATATTAGATCTGCCTCTGAAAAATACTTGCTGTATGAGCACAGTAAGCCATTTAATTCCCTAGTGAACTCCAGGCAACCAAGGGCAGCTGTTGACTTTAAGTGCTGGAGATAGTTTCCACACCACAAGCTTTGTATAGGTCAAGAACTCTGGTACCTGATTAAATTAAATTAATGTGAAAGATAAAATTTCCAGATTATCACTATTTTACTATCATAAAAGGAGAAAGATTCCTATTTCACAGAAAAACCAAACTATAAATTTTATTTCAATTTGCTAGTCTCTGCCAGACTAGGTCCAGTCCATATTATAGCCACAATAATATGATGAGGAATAACTGAACTGTTAAAATGACAAACTATTCAGGCATTGTTATTCAGTCATTCATCCGTTACATATCTGAAATGAGATAGTAGTAATCTTTCTGATAGTGAGAAAAAAAAAAACAAAAAAGAAACTAGCACTAAAAAGAAGTGGGGAGAAAAAAAATTTAGGAAACAGAGAAGAGTTCATTTTCTTATCAATTTCCTGCAAAACATTATGTGATGTCATTTTTGATCATCTTCGTTGTTGGTTATTCAGTTGTTTCAGTCATGTCTGACTCTCTGTGATACCATTTGGGGTTTTCTTGGCAAAGATACTGGAGTGGTTTGCCATTTCCTTCTCTAGCTCATTGTACAGATGAGGAAACTGAGGCAAACAGGATTAAGTGCCTTGCTCAGGGTCACACAGCTAGGAAGTGTCTGAGATCAAATTCGAACCCAAGTCTTCCTGACTCCAGGCCTAGCATTCTATCTATTGTGACACCTAGCTGCTCCTTGATCATCTTTAGGACTGAAAATAAGAACAAGTGTACTTAATGTCATCTCAGTGGGCCTCAGTTTCCTCATTTATAAAACTAGAGGACTGAGCAAGATCTCTACATCCCAGGGCGGCCAGGTAGCACAGCAAGTAAGAGCACTGGCTCCAGTGTCAGGACGACCTGGAGATCGAATCCTGGGCTCAGACACTTAGCACCCACCCAGAAACACCTGGCCGTGTAACCTTGAGCAAGTTACTTAACCCCAATTGCTTAGGGGCAGCCAGGTGGCTCAGTGAGTAAGAGCACCAGCTCCAGTGTTGGGATGACCTGGATCAAATCCCGGCTCAGAAACTTAGCACCACACCCAGAAATAACTGGCCGTGTAACCTTGAGCAAGTTACTTAACCCTGAATGCTTTAAAAAAAATAAAATAATAAAAAAAAAGATCTCTACATCCCTCCCATCTTTAAGTCACAGGACTTAATGATACAACAAATGTCTAGATAAATACCTGAACAGAATGGTAAAAAAAAATAGGCTACCATAAGGATTCCTTGAGGCAAGAACTTCCTTTTACTAATCTTTGACCCAGAGGAAGGGTCACTTTTTAATTGCTAAAGTAAGTAAGATTAAGATCCAAATGTTCTGAAAGGGCATAATTTTTATTATGATCAATAATGATCAAGCTCAAAGGAGATTAAAATGTTTATAAGCAACAACATAAAGTTTTTGTTTTATTTTCATTAAGATTTTCCCCCAAACAGTAAGAATATAAAAATATTAAAAGGAAAAAAATATTTTAAGATAGAAAAAAACTAATAAAAAATGTATCATGGTGCTGCTATACATGGAATCTAGTCCATATATATAAACAAGTTTCTGAAATCAAAAAATGAAAAGAAAAAGACTGCAGGGACAGAAAAGAAACTATAAGAACAAGAGTAACGGGAAGGAGTTTTAAGAAGCTGTTTGTGGAGAAATAAAATTGAACAACTTAGATGTCATCAATGTATATTTACCTCCACCATTTGTTACCACTACACTGCCTCGGTTTTCTTGGTATTGGCTTTCTCTTCGCAGTCTCTGTTCTTTAGTAATTTCTGCTACTCGCAAAGGTAAATCTGAAAATTCATCTGTAGGCTTTACAAAATATTAAAGACAATAAAGAAATATTATTTCTAACTTTAGTCAATATAAATATATGAAGCATAGATTATATATAAATGTAAACTGAAAATTTTGTACATAATAGTCAAATATATGAACAGAGCCAATGTCCAACTCAGGTATGAGCTGTTAAAAAAGTTCATTTTTAAGTCACTCAGCAGCTCAGAAACATTTTTTATAGAAAGTAAAATAAATGGTAGCTGAATAAAGAATTTTAAAAGCTGAAACCCAATAGACTTACCTTGAAAAACAGAAATCAATACTATTGCAAATATAGTCATTAAACAAAACAGAAAAAGTAAAGCTGAAAAAATTTATAAAAATGTATCTAGAATGTTGGCTCTTGAAGAGAAGTGATTATAAGGTTGATTCCTTTTTTTTTTCAGAAGGCAACTGGGGTTAAGTGACTTGCCCAGGGTCACATGGCTAGGTTTGTGTGTGTGTGTGTGTGTGTGTGTGTTAAGTGTCTGAGGCCATATCCAAACCCAGGTCCTCCTAACTCCAGGGCGGGTGCTCTATTCACTTCGCCACCTAGCTGCCCTAGGTTGATTCCTTTTTCAATCTCATCAGTTGGAAAAAGATATTCATTTGGTTTTACTTAACTATCATTTAGAAACTGCACTAAACAACCTTGCCCTACTAATTTCAGAAAACAGTTGTGCTCCCATCCGTCTCCTATATTAGTGGTGTCAAAGTCAAATAAAAATGTATTCCTGCAGAAAACCACACATTATCTAAGTTGTACTGAATTTTATTTTCTTAAATATTTCCAAATTACATTTTAATCTAATTCAGGGTATGCCTCACAAGGACTAGGCATGACACCCCTGTCGTACGCCATCTATAATGCTTTCCCCTTGACTATCTCAGAAGAGTTAAGAATGCCTTTTCTTCAATAGTTCCTGGGATATTCCTGGGCACTGTCTTACTCAACTTTTTCTTTTTTGTTCTGAAGAATCAGAAAAGAGAACAAATAAAGCTTGAATTAGTAGGTGGTATAGAATAAACAGGTCTTCTAGGAAAGTTGCTAATTTGCTCTGCCAAAAGTGGACAAAAGTAAATGGTAATGAAAGATAGAAGGGAGAGGAAGGAGTGTGACTATTTAGCTTGGAAAGAAAAACTGGAAAGGAAGGAAGATAGAGGGATCAAATTAAATTGTCTTCTATGTATAAGGCACTGTACTCTACCTTTGCACCTCCCTCAAATTTTAGTGCTTTGTACACAGTACTTACTAAAAAAATAAAACAAATAATTACTAAATTGTTGAATTAATCTGAAAGCTTGGACACCCCATTCCTATCTCTAAAAGGCAGAAATAAAGTTTCTCCCTGGAAGAGGCACCAAAGTTCTTGGCACCAAGAACCCAAAGAATAAGAAGCCTCAAAGATTCTGGCCCATGTTAGCTGCTGAGGGAAGTAACCCACACTACGAGCTAATCCAATCAGAGGCAGGTACATGGCTTAGTGGACAGAATATACTGGGCCTGAAGTGAAGAATAACAGAATGAAATTTGGCCTCATATATTTAACTAGCTGTATAACTTTAGGCAAGTCACTTAACCTCTGTCTGCCCCAATTTATTGAATAGTAAAAACTGGACAAATGATAACACACCTTCCCCAGGACTGTTCTCAGGATGAAAGGAGGCAATATTTGCAAAGTACTTAGCACCGTGTCTGGAACATGATAGGCAATAAATGCTAGTTTCTTTCCTTACTTAATCCTTTGACTGGGGAATTCTTGTTTATCCACCCAATGCCCACTGTCATTAATTGTGTTGGAGTTAATGATATAGTGAAAGGGTAATCAGCATTTTATCTGTATTGGAGTTTTTTTCTCAATACATACAGGGTTCTGATTATTTTGAGAATTGTCATACATACTAAATTAATTCAAATTAGGTTATCTGTGCAATTGTTCCTGAATATTAACTGGTCCACCATGCTAAAATAAAGAGAAAAATAGTTATATGCTTAAAAAAAAAAAGGACAAAAAATAACTATGCCAAAATAGTCTTTTTTTTACATCTTTCAAACATAAACATATGTATGTGTGTGTGTGTGTGTGTGTGTGTGTATAGCCTCTAAAAGTTTTATTGACATCTTTTTTTTAGGATACTGTGGCCACTTCCCAGATACACTTTTCATTGACCCCTCCTTTGTAACAAAAATGAAGATAAACAAAATCCACCAAAAGAGCAACCTTGCCTTTGTAATGTAATATTCTGCACCAATATATCCATACCACTATACAAAAAGTAGCGAAATATGTTTCACCACTAGTCATATGTAATAAGGAGATGCCTTTCAGTATTTTCATGTACATTACCCTAATTATTATGTATAATGTTCTAGTTCTGCTTTCTTTATTTGATATCAGTTCATTTAAGTCTTCTCATATTATGAAGATATCTGATGTTTGATTTATTCTTATTATGACTGTCTTTTTTCTTTATTAGTTTAACTGTCATTTCTTTTATAATTCAATTAAAGAACAAACTTTTGTTTTATGCAAGTGTGACTACAGATCTGGGGAAGTGTGGTCTATATTCAGACCATTATGTATTTTGTTCATTTGTATATGTATGTGTGTGCTTATAGGTATTTCATGCTGCATAGTGAAAAATTTTTTTTAGTTCTGCTCATCAGAAAACAATCCGTTTTTCTTCCTTATTCTCCTGTCTCTGAATATTTAAAAATTACTTACTTCATTCCCTGACCACCTCTTATCACCACTGTCCACACTATTAAAACCAGAATCAAGGGCTCCATATGGACGACTTGAGTACAATTCTTCAGGGCTGAAAAGAAATAAATTTCAATTAATATACGTTGCTAAAGGAAAGTCAAAAGTGGCCTATTTTTTTTCAAAATGAAGTGATAGCATCAACAAACAGTAGTATTCACTGAATACAGGAGCTTGTACAAAATAAATACATAATTGAATAAGCATTCAATCTGACCTAAATTTTGGTTCTTAGAATTCCAATTTTTGTCCAAAACTTTGCTCAAGTGTTATTTTCTACATGAGGTCTTTTCTGATGCCTCCAGCTATATAAGTGCCTTCTCTCTCATAAAATTTACCTTGTATTTCTTTTATTTAAAATTTTTTAAATTCTTTAACAAAAAAATCAGCCTTTCCATGTACAATGTGGAATCTAAAAAGAGGCTTGCAAATGAAAATACAAATCTCCATTCCATGCCATTGGCTTTTTTTAGAAGTATATAATAAATACAACATGTTTCATTTTTTGAATAATACTTTATTCAAAATTTTTTCCAATTACATGTAAAAATAATTTTAAAAATTCTTTTTAAAAAACTGAGTTCCACATTCTCTCCCTTTTTTCCTTTTCTTCCTCCCTGAGACAGAAAGCAATTTGATATAAGTTATACATGTGCAATCATGCAAAACATTTCCATATTAGTCATGATGTGAAAGAAAACACAGACTCCCCCCCTTTTCCAAAAAAAACCACCAAAACCCAAACCCTACCAAAAAATGAAGTGAAAACTGGTCTGCTTTGATCTGCATTCATACTCTTATCAGTTTTCACCTTCGAGGTGGGATAGCATTTTCCATCTTAAGTCCTTCAGAATTGTTTTAGATCACTGCATTGCTGAGAACAGCTAAATCATTCAGTGGTTGATCACTGTTACAATACTGCTGTTAAAGTGTACAATGTTCTCCTGGTTCTGCTCACTTTACCTGGATCAGTTCATGTCAGTCCTTTCAGGTTTTTCTGAAAGCATTCTGCCCACCATTTCTTATAATACGATAGTATTCCATTACATTTATATACCATAACTTGCCCAGTCATTTCCCAACTGATGGATATCCCTTTATTTCTAATTCCTTGCCACCACAAAAAGAACTGTCATAAGGATTTTTGTTCAAATAGGTTCTTTCCCTTTTTTTTTTTTAAATCTCTTTGGAATATAGACCTAGTAGTGGCATTACTGGGTCAAAGGACATGTGCAGGTTTATAGTCCTTTGGGTCTAGTTCCAAATTGATCTCTAGACTATGATTGACTCAGTTCACAATAATTCCACCAACAGTGCATTAATGTCCTAATTTTCCTACATTCCCTCCAACATTTGTCATTTTCCTTTTCTGTCATGTTAGTCAATCTAATAGGCGTGAGGTGTTACCTGAGAATTGTTTTAATTTGCATTTCTCTAATCAATAGTGATTTAAAGTATTTTTTCCCCTTGTAACTATAGGCTGCTTTGGTTTTTTTGCTGCAACATGCTTTGTTCAAAGCTATTCTGCTTCTCTCTACTTCCTTCTCTTCTGTGAATAAAAAAAAAATACTCCAATGTTTTTTTTTTGCTGCTTTCTTTTTGGCATTATTCCCCAACAAATCCTGTGCTGCCCCAGTTAAAAATGGTTGGGGGGTGGGGAGTAGAAAGGGGGAAGGAAAGGAAAGCAATTCTTATAACAAATAAGCATTGAGAATAGAACAAAATCCACACAGTATCAATGTGAAAAAATGTATTTTTCTTCCTGCACCATGACTCTATCACCTTTCTTTAAGGAAATGAGTAATGTGCTTCATCAGAAGTATTATGGAGATCTCCATATGATTGGTCATTAAACTCTGCTTAAGTCCCTTGAAATTGTTTTTCTTTACAATGCTGTTACTATATAAATTATTCACCTAGTTCCACTTTTCTTTGCAGCATCAATTCATAAAAGTCTTCCCAAGATTCTCCAAAATTGTATCTTTCAGTTCTTATGGTACAATAATACTTCATTACATTCACATACCACAGTTTTACTTAAGCCATTTACCAAGTGATGGGCATTCAGTTTCACCTTCTTTTCTTTTCAATTCCTCCTATAGGATCAATAAGGTTGGTTAGCTTAAAATTTAACTATTTCCTCTCTGGTATTAATTTCTCTTTAAACTTGCCCTTCTTTCTATATCAGTGTTTTCCTTTTACCCTCCTTTTTCTTGCTCCTCTTAAACCATTGGAACGGGTTTAACCCACTTCCAGAGTCTGCTTTTCTTATTTAATTTCCTAAGGCTCTAAAGGGACACTTGTTTCTTCTTCTCCATTAGAATGTCAGCACTCGAATATTATATAGTCCTTGCTTTTCTAGGTTTTGCTCGACTCTTGTGTTTTCATTCCAAAGTTCCTATTCAACGTTGGTCTTTTCACATAGAATTTTTGAAGGTCTTCTATTCCATTAAAGAATTTTTTTTTTACTCTAGGATTACACTAAGGTTTTCAGGATAAATTTTTCTTGATTGTAAGCCTGTATCTTTTGTCTTTTGGAACACTATATTTCAAGATCTCCTGTCATTCGTAGTAGAAATGGCCGGGTCTTATGTGATTTTGAATGTGGTATTTGAACTCTTCCTGGCTGCTTAGAGTATTTTTTTTCTTTGGACTAGATAGAAGCTCTGGATTGTGGCTAGAAATTTTTCCTTTTGATATTCCCTTCAAGAGATGATTGGTGATTTTCTTCTATTTTTACTTTACTCTATGGTTTTAACAAAAACCAAGCAGTTTTCATTTACTGTTTCTTGAAACATTGTTGTTCAAATTTTTAAAAAAAGATTATGGTTCCAAAGGGGTCCAATTATTTCTAAACTATTTCTCCTTGATCTATTTTCCAGCTAGGTTGTTTTTGATAGAAAATACCTTATATTTCTTTTTTTTTTCCAATATTTTGATTTTGTTCTTGATTTGATGTTTGATCTTGTTGCCTCATTACTTGGTCTATGCTAGTTTTCTGGGAATTCATTTTAAATTGGTGCTACCACGTTCTCTTCTAAACTATTAATTCGCTTTCCAATTCTTTCCTCTTGGGCTTTTATTTCATTTTTAAAAAAATCTCTTGCTTCATTTCTTTTAGGTATTCATGCAGTTCAAGTGGAAAATCTTTTTTTCCCCCTTTGTGTCTGTACAGAAAGTTATTGTGGAATTACTATTTTCTTCTAGGTTGGATCCACTATAATTTTTTATATTAGTCTGTGTTTTCTTCTTATAGCTTCAGCCTTCTTTCCTGAATTGAGGCTTTGTAGTTGGGTCAGGCTCTACCTCACTCTTTATTTTTTCAGGTGGAGTGGGGCAGTCAGTCTGGCTTGGTGTTCATCTGGGCCACCTGGATTGCTTGCTGACCTCCACTTCCCAATGTAAATGCCAGCATATCTTAGGGTCCCCTGGATCTTTGAACTTCAGAGTACTATATATATATAGACAGACCTCTAGCATCAGGATAAAGAGCTGGGGTCTTCAGAACATCTGGCTCTGCAGGTCATGGTCCAGAGAAATGCCATGCCTAGGCTGGCTGCTGCAATTCATAGTCACTTCCAAAGCCCATGTTATGGAATTACAATCGGGGGTAAATGTTTAACAACTGGCTCTCAAAAAAAAAGTATACATGACAGACTTTTTAGCTTAATCTGCACTATTAACATTTTCTCCATTACTTATGTCTAGACAATGAGCAACAACAAACCACTTAAACCCTGATTATAGTATTTGTTAATTTCCAAGGTATAAATGCTCACACTGAAAATTTAACAAGGAGCTCTTGGCATGAATCAGCTTCAGCCATCACGATGTGCAACCACCTTTGGGGCTTTTTTGGTGGGAGTTCCCTACTCCCATGTAACAGGTAAGTCTCAGGTCATATAGGGAAACTTCTGTCTTGTTTGCCTATACTGGCACTGCCTTTTCTAGTGTGCATCCTTTACTACTGCTTATGGCCTTCTGGCTGGCTTTTTTTTCATTGTGGGGTAGATGATGCCACAATATAGTTTCTGACAAGATTACTTAATATTTAATCTGGTGCTGTTTTTAGATTTTTGTTGCAGATATGTGAAAGCTGGGCTGTCCTCCTCCAATGAGGTAGTTATCTTGGCAAGAAGTGCTTATATTTATTTATAATATTTATACTTGCATATTTATATTAGAAAGGTAGGTGGCAGAGTAAATAGACTGCCAACCCTGGAATCAGGAAAACCTGAGCTCAAATCTTAGCTGTGACCCTGGGCAAGTCACTTAATCTCATTAGTAAAATCTGAATAATAATAGTGCCTACCTCCCAGGGTTGTTGTGAAGATCAAATTTAATCACATCACATTAAAGCACTTAGCATAGTGCCTGGAACATAATAAGCATTATACAATGTTAGCTATCACACACACACACACACACACACACACACACACAGAGTATCTAATTACATGTACACATATCCCCCGATGGAACGAGTGCAAAGATTTTTTGTCATTGTTTCAGCAGTGCCTGACATTGGTTAATAGTGGACACTTAATATTTTCAAATTGTAAACACGTCCTTTCTCATGTACAGTAGAGACTCAAATACAAATTTACAATATAAGATTTACTTCTTCACAAGCTGATCTAATTATTTAGTAAATCTATTTGAGCTGAACACTAAAATCTCTCAATAGGGATAAGATCTGGAATTTTCTTGGTTTAGGTAACTTCCAGGTAAGGAAACTCCCTCTACTAATGAGGCAACACCTTCACTATAACTTATAGTCTTTAGAGGGCTACTCTGAGCACAGACTGGTTAAGTGACTTGACCAGTATCACAAAGTCAATTTATTTCAGAGGCGGGATTTGAATCTAGTTCTTACTGGTTTTGAGACCAGTCTTCTGACCACTAAGCAGTGCTGCCTTTGTAATGAGGAATAATTTTGGGGGGGGGGGGTAGAGGACTAGAGAAGAATGAATTTAATATGAACTCTCTTTTGATAGTGTACAGCAAGCAGTCTGGACTTAGACAACTGTGTCATTTTCAAGAGGACATCATAACACTCACATAGAAAAATTAAAATTACTCCTTAAATTTTGCTGAGGTCATAAAAAAAGATCAGTAACATGTGGCCATTATATAATTTGTGATTCTTTACATTTTAAAATAAATTAGTGATTTAAAAAATTCCTCTTCCTGCCTTTCCACCATAAAAAAGTACTAAAAATCTCCTTCCCTCATTTCTTTGTTAATATACCAGGGGATTTCCAAAATAATTTTTCTAAAATGTATCCTTGAAAGCAGAACCTTTTTTATTCTGTATATGCAATCAAGATAATGTTGGTGCTAAATGCTGATAAAAATATCACTATGAAAAAATCCTGAGAGTTAGCAATGGTTTAAAAATAGCCACTTCTTCAAAATATTCATACTAGCATTATCTGTGACTGCAAAAAAAACTAGAAACAACCTAAATATCCAGCAATAGAGAAATATTTAAATATACCGTGGTATATGCAATTAAGACTGACAAGAATGAGAGATATAAAGTAATTTGAAAGACCACTCTGAAATACTGCAAAGCAGGGGAAAACAAAACAGAACAGAAAAAGATACACATGAACCAGAAAATATATGCATGAGAGAAAAATGAAGAAGAGTAAGTGGATAAAGAATCCTGATGAAGACTTAGAGGCCAGGCGCTGAAAGTTATGGCAGTATATGTGTTGAAATGAATTATTTAAATGTAAATAGCATAAAATATTTAATTAGTTGTACTACTTTAAGTGTATAACCTTAAAAAAATAACCAAGAATTTACTTACTAGGTTCTTTGAACACAAGCCCACAAAGCTTAAAATTGTCATATGCATGAAAGGAGGAAAGCCCATTTTACTTTAAAACTTTACATTTTAAAAAACTCATGTTCCTTTAAGTTGAGACTGTGACTAGACAAATCAATAATGACTAATAGTTGTCCAATTAGTCAGCTGGTGATGCAATTGTATCAACAATGACAATTATCTGACACTCTAGAGATAGCAGGTGATAGTGACACAGTTGTGAAGCTGGCATCTGACACCCCAGGGAAAACATATGATAGGCTCTTATTGTTGAATGTTCAAAATGAATGGGGAGGGGGTGTGGAGTGGGAGGGAACAAAAATACAGCTATATTTGTAAGATGCTTGATGTTTCAGAAAAAGATGCAAACCAAATGCAATTTCATAACATTTACAAGTTGGACAAACAAATCCTTAACTTCAAAGTCTAAATGGAAAATGTATTCATGTTTTCATATGAAAGTGAAACTGCATGACAGAATACAAAAAAATAATGTGAAAATTTAGTCAAATAGGTATATAACCCAAAGGGATAAATGTGAATTCTATTTTATTTATGCACTACTATTCTTGCTTAAGAATCTGTTCAAGAAGCCACCCTTTGGGAGATTTTTAAATTTAACTCTTTTGAGATTGTGGAGTTCCAGAATTTGCTTAAGGGTGATTTAGAAACACAGGGAAAATACTGGGTTTTTAAAAAAACTCTATTAAACTTGAGGTGACAATAGGTTACTCAAAGTTGCATGTTAATAGGGCATACACATTAATGTTACATTAACTTCAACTGGACCTCACCGTCCAACTCTCCACAGTAACTCTTCTAAAACTTTTCATCCTTCCTCAAACCTCCCATGGCTCTCCCCCACTCACTCAACTGAGAATCTTGCCTCCTATTTTACATAAAAAATTGAGGCCATTCCCTGGGAACTCCCTCTCCCTCATCTCTTATCACTCAGATGCCTTCTGCTATTATCTCTTCCTTTACCCCCATATCACATGAAAAGGTGGCCTTATTCTTTACTAAGGCTAACTTTTCCACCTGATCAAGCAATCCTATTCAATCCCATCTTCTCTTGAAGACTGTCCCCTTCTATTATCCCCACTCTAATTACTTAATTTTTAAAAATCACTTTTTTTTTTTTGCTTTTTGGAGGGGGGAGGGCAGGGCAATTGGGGTTAAGTGACTTGCCCAAGGTCACATGCTAGTAAGTGTTAAGTGTCTGAGGCTGGATTTGAATTCAGGATTTGACTCCAGGGCTGGTGGTGCTCTATTCACTGCTCCCACCTAGCCATCCCAAAATCACTTATTTTCAGTCTCTGTCTCCTGATTCTCTCTCTATTGTCCATGCCTACATTCACGTCTTCCCCATCCTGAAAAAAACCCAACAACCCCTCACTGGATTCTTCCAGTACTTACTATCATCCTATATCTCTTCTGTTCTTAATAGCTAAACTCTTAGAAAAAGTCATCTACAATAGATGCCTCCATTTTTTCTCCTCTCACTCTCTTTTTAACACCTTACAATCTGGCATCCAACCTCATTATTCCAAAGATTTCTTAGCTGCCAAATTCAATAGCCTTTTTCAATCCTCACTCTCCTTGATCCCTCTGCAGCCTTTGACACTGTGAATCATCTCTCCTCCTAGGTTTTCAGGACACCAGTCTCTCCTGGTTCTCCTCCTACCTATCTGAGCATTCTTTCTATGTCTCCTTTGCTGGATCCTCATCCATATTACACCCTCTGCCATAGGTGTTCCTTAGGGTTCTATTCTGGGCCCTCTTTTCTTCTCCCCTCCTTACCCCCCCATAACTCCCCCCTGGTGATCTAATCAGCTCCCAAGGATCTCTATACTAATGATTCTCAAATCCATTTATCCTGCCCCAATCTCTCTGATAATCTCCAATCTTGCATCTCCAATTGTATTTCAGACACACTGAAATGATGTCTAGTAAACATCCAAAATTCAACATGTCCAAAACAGAAATCATTTGCTTTTCCCCCTTCCTAATTTCCATATTATTATAGAGGGTAACACAACTTTCTCAGTCTCTCAGGATCACAACCTAGGAATCATACTTGACTTCTTCTTTCTCATCCCCTTAAATCCAATCTGTGGCCAAGGTTTGACAATTTCTCCATTGCAGCATCTCTTGAATATGCCCCCTTCTCTCTGACACTGCCACCATTCTGCTAATCATCATCACCTCACTCCTGGACTACTGCAATAGCCTATTGGTGGGTCTGCCTGCCTCAAGTCTCTCTCCACTCTAATTTATCTTCCATTCAGTCACAAAAGTGATTTTCTTAAAACACAGGTCTGATCATGTCAGCTAATCTTCATTAGATCCTTATTTTCTCTGGAATCAAATACAAATATGCTCTGTTTGGTATTTAAAGACTTTCCTAACTGATGCCTTTGTATTCTTCCAGTCGTATTCCTTATTCCCTGTCATGTATTCTTTGTTGTAACGACCCTGGCCTCCTGGCTCTTCCAAGAACAAGACACCATCTCTTACCTCTGGGAATTTTCTCCACCTGGCTTCCTTAACCCAACTAAAATCCCACCCTCTACTGGAAATCTCTCTCAACTCTTCTTAGTTTTAGTGCCTTCCCTCTGTTAATTATTTCTTATTTGTACTGTATATAGCTTGTTTGTATCCATTTTTGTTGGCATATTGTCTCCCCCTTGAGAATTCAAGCTCCTTGAGGGCATGGACCATCTTATGCTTCTTGTATCTCTAGTACTTAGCCTAGGGCCTGACACATTGTAGGTATTTAATAAATGTTTCTTGTCAAGGAGCAGACGGACTTCATATTTACCTGGAGAGGCTTATAAGAACTGATGCTGAGTGAGAAGAGTAGAGCCAGCAGAAATTTGTACACAATTACAGACACAACGTATGTGTGATGACCAACTCTGATAGACTGGACTCTTCTGAGCAACCCAGGGTTATAAGTCAACCCCAAAAGACTCATGATGGAGAGAGATGTCTACATCCAGAGAAAGAACTAGAAAGAACTGAGTTTGAATCCAGATTGAAGCAAACTACCTGCCCTTTTTATTTTTCTTGTTTGGTTTTGTTTCCTCTTTCCCACTGTTCATTCCATCTGTTGCAATCCTTCTTTATAACCTGACTAATGCCTAATGTGAAAGTACTTGCAGATACTATACTTGATTGTATGCCGCCATGGGGGGTGGGGAGGAGGGAGAGAAAATGTGAAACTCAAGGAATTGTGGAAATGAATTTTGTAAACTACAAGTAAAGAAATTAATAAAGACCAAAAAAATAAAAAATAAAATAAAATAAATGTTTCCTGAATGACTGATTCAAGTGGAGGTGTCCAGCTGAAAAGAGCAGATTCTAATCTGAAACTTGGAAGATAAGTCAGTTTGGAGAAAAGATCTGGTAATTGTATGGAGATCATAATTGAGGCTGAGGGTGCAAATAAGATAATCAAGGGAGAGACAATACAGAGAAAGAAGATAGTGGAGGACAAAGAATGCCTATTCTAAGAGGATGAGAGGAATAAAAGATGCCAGTAAAAAGAGAAAAAGAATAATGAAACAGTAAGAACTGTTAGTCAGGTGATAAATCTTGTTGATTCTACTTCCACAACATCTCCTGCATCCATTCCCTTCTCTCTACTCAAACCATACCTGAACAGCTTTTGCCTGACCTATTGCAAAAGCTTCCTCATGTCTCTATTTTCTCCAACTCATCTCCCACATTGTAGCTAAACTGGAATTCCTAAAGTATGATACTTAGTATGTCACTTGACTGCTCACCATTGCTTCAAGATTCAACAATAATTCTTAAAAAATAAAAGTTTTTTAAAGCACTTCATAATTTGGCTCCTACCTGTATTTCTTAAGCGATGACAATATTACTCCCCCACTCGGTGCATCCTCCATTCCAGTAAATAAAACTACTCTGTTTCACTGGTTTACTTCTTGTTCCATATACATATCATTCTGCTTCTCACTTCTGTGCCTTTGCATGGGACGTCTTCCATGCCTGGAATGCTTACCATGACCACTTCCAAAAATATACCACTTCCTTCAAAGCTCAGGTGCCACTTCCTAAAGAAGGCACCGTCTGATCCCACCAGTTATTAGTTTTCTTTTCCTCTCCCTGAAATTACTTTGAATTTACTCTACATACTTTGCATGTATGTATGTATGTGTGTAAAAGCTATTTCTCTCAATGGGACATAAGTAACTTGGGGGCAAAGAGCTGCATTTTTCTCTTTGCATCTCCAGCCAGCACCTAAACAATGCCTATCTGATATATTGGTACAGCGTACAAAGTGCTGAGCCTGCAGCCAGCAAGACATTTTCCTGAGTTCAAATGTGGCCTGAGACACTTATTGGTTATGGGACCCTGGGTAAGTCACTCACTTAACCCTGTTTGCCTTAGTTTCCTCATCTCATTTGACCATCATCGAGACCTCTAGTATCCTTGCCAAGAAAACCCCAAATGGGATCCACATCCTGGACATGACTGAAATGACTCAACAATAACATTTATATAGTATTTAAAGGTTTGCAAAGTGCTTCATATATGTTATCTCTTCTTTTATTTTTGAGTTCTGAACTTAAATATCCCAAAAGGGTATTTTCATGCATAGAGTAGAATACTAAAACAAAGGACAAAAAAAAAAGATTGTATAATTGTATATGAAATAATGAATTTCAATCCCACCCTGCTCATTTGGTTTTTTTTAGTGCAGAATAAATTCAATGTTACTTTCAAAATTGTCCTGATTACAGGTTTATTTTTTAATTTCCTTCTGTTCTGTCCATTTTGAGGGGGAAGGGGAAGACAATTAGATTGGGATTTGGATTGGAAGACAATGTGATTTGCCCAGGGTCACACATCTAAGAAGTATCTGAGGCCAGATTTGAACTTAGCCTACTGGTTCCAGAGCTGGTTCCCCATCCACTGTGCCACCTAGCTGTCCCAGTTCCATCCATTTTAATTTTATTTTTTAAAATTTAAAAAACAAATTTTTTTTTTGCTTTTTGGAGGACAATTGGGGTTAAGTGACTTGCCCAAGGTCACATGGCTATTTTTTGTGTTAAGTGTCTGAGGCCAGATCCAAACCCAGGTCCTTCTGACTCCAGGGCCAGTGCTCTATTCATTGTGCCACCTAGCCACCCCTTCCGTCCATAAAAAAAAAAAATTTTAGCAGTCTTCTTTTTTCACATCAACATTGCTAACTTTCCCTCTTTTCTTCCCAATCTTTTTCTGGAAGTCAAAGAGACTAAAAAACCACCTCAGAACAAATAAGCAAAGTCAAGTAAAACAAATACACAAGGTAGCCATGTCTGAACGGTAGGTCTCCATTTATACTTTTAAGTCTCTCATCAATCTATCAGGAGGCAGGTAGGATGCTCTGGAGAAACGGCTGTTCATTGCCTTGATCAGAGTCCTCAAGTTTTACAAAGCTATTTCTCTTTAAAAGCTGTTATTCACCTATATACTGTTTGCTTGGTTCTTGTCATTTCATTCTGTATGTGCTCATATTGCTCAGTGTTCTCTGAAATCATACTTTTCATTATTTGTGTTGGAAAAATATTTCATTATATTCATATACCACAACTGGTTAAGCCATTTTTCAACTGATGGGTGGGTGCCTCCTTAATTTCCAGTTCTTTGTAGTTTTTCTTTTTTCCTTTTAATTTCTGCTTCAGGATCAGGAAGTTTATTTTGCTTATAATTATTCCACTCCTGGCATTATTTGCCTCTTGAATGCCTCCCACTAGTATGTGCAAGTGCATGCTCAATCCCCCTTTGTTCCATTCAGAGCAAGGTTCATCAGTTGAGCACTGTGGCTGGAGGATCTGAGTTCAACTCTAGCATTAAACACTTACTGGCTGTGTGACTCTGGACAAGTCATTTAACCTCTGTATGCCTCAGTTTCCCCACTTACAAAATAGAAATAATAACAGCCCCTACCTTCTTAGGGTTGTTGTGAGGATCAAATGAGATAATATTAGCATGGTGCCTGGCACATAGTAGGTACTATGTAAAGGACAGCTACTATAATTGTTATTTCTCCATGAATATATAATATTCTTTTTACACATCCCAATTATGAGAAATAACAAGTTCCACTTCCTGCTTCCTCCTTTGTATATTAGTATATTCCTTTTGTTCCCCCTCCCCTCCTTTCTCTTTACTCCTCTTAAAACTCTCAGAAGAGAAGAAAACCAAGTGCAAGTCCTCTCATTTTTATTTATCTCCCTTGGCTTAAATTTCAAAGTTCCCATTCAGCTCATCTTTTCATTGGAAATGCTTGAAAGTCCTCTACTACATTTGGAGTCTGATGTTTTCCCCTGTAAAAAAGTTTGGAGGTGGGGCAGCTAGGTGGCGCAGTGAATAGTGCCGGCCCTGGAGTCAGGAGGACCTGAGTTCAAATCTGACCTCAGACACTTAACACAAAAACTAGCCCTGTGACCTTGGGCAAGTCCCTTAATCCCAACTGCCCTCCAAAAAGGGAAAAAGAAAAGTTCTGAGGTTTTCTTAGAAGAGTCCTTCAAACCTACAGCATTCAGGAATAGAGCCTTGCAGGCTACAAGTGGTAGCCTATTTGGTTAGACCCTGGTTGTACTGGGAAGCTTCTGGCTTGATTCCTGCGCCAGCTTTGAGGACAGGCCTCTTTATTATATTGCCCATGGCAATCTGGCTGACTTTTTTGGTAAAGTTCTGGGATGGGCCACCTGACTGTGGTTCTTTGGTACTTGAATTCTTTTGTTCTGCCCGTAGTAGTTTTTCTTTGACCTGGTAACCCAGGATATTGGCTATGATGTTCCTGAGAATTTTCATTTTGGGATTTCTTTCAGGACTCTTTCTGTATCTACTTTGCCCTCTGGTTCTAAGGGATCTGGGCACTTTTCTTGAAAAAGGATGTCTATGCTCTTTTTTTTTGCGGGGGGGAAGGAGTTATGGAGTTCAGACAGTCCAATGATTCTAAAATTTTTCCTCCTTCCAGCCTCAGACACTTACCAGTTGTGTAATCCTGGGCAAGCCACTTAACCCTGATTGCCTCAAAAAAAAAAAAAAATTCCCTCCTTGATCTGTTTTCAGTATCAGTTGTTTTTGCTATGAGATACCCTGCATTTTCTTCCATTTTTTTTCAGCCTTTGCACTTTAATATTTCTTGTTGACTCATGCAATCATTGCCTGTAATGCACTGTAATTTTCAGTCAGTTTGCAGCTTGGACAATGTTTTATATCTCGCATCAAGCTGCTAATTCCCTTTCCAATTTGTTCTTCCATAGTTCTCATTTATTTCCCAACTTTTTTCCTCAAGTGCTCTCATTCCATTTAGTTTTTTTACATGTAAAAACAATTTTTAATGTTCATTTTTAAAACTCTGGGTTTCAAATTCTCTCCCTTCTTCTCTTCCCACCCCACCCCATCACACATGTAGACACACAAAACATACACATGATAGTTACCTCACCCCGTTTATAAAAGCATATTTAAACCTTTTTTTTTAAAACTCTTGCTTCACCTCTTTTAAGAATTCTAGTTGAATTTCTGATCAATCTGTGTTTTTCTCTGAGGCAATGCTTGTAGATATTTTGGAGTCATTCTCTTCTACGTTTCTGTTTTAGTGTCTCTGTCACTGTAACAATTCATTACTGGGCATGGAAGCAGTGTTCTTTTTTGTTTGTCCATTCTTTTCAATTACTTCTTGACTTTGGCTTTGATGTTAAGGCTAGGCTCTACAGCACTTCTGGAGTGAAGGGCTGGGCTGGTCCTATTGCTGTTTTCTTGAAATACTGAGTATGGTATTATTCCAGGATCTCAGGGACAGACAAGCTTTCAGTGGTCTCAAAGTGATCTGATCAAGGGCAAAGTTTGATTGCCATCCCCCAGCTTGAGCTCTGCAAATTCCTGCCCTAACTTTGGTTCTAAGTAAGAGCAAACAGCTGCTGTACTCCACCCCTATCAATCAAGCAGAAAGCTCTGTCAGCTCAGAGGGGTAGAATCATGGCTCCCTTTTGGTTT
Source organism: Petaurus breviceps papuanus (assembly GCF_028583685.1). Classification (NCBI taxonomy): domain Eukaryota; kingdom Metazoa; phylum Chordata; class Mammalia; order Diprotodontia; family Petauridae; genus Petaurus; species Petaurus breviceps. The sequence goes on from NW_027187301.1 coordinate 5,525,274, forward strand.
TAGATTTCTACTCTGGCTATTCCTTTGGAGACTAAGCTAGAAACTGGAAGTGAGACCCTGATTTTCACCTGAGTCATGTATGAGCCCCATTGCTGCTACCGACAGCTTCTAACCTTCCTCTTTTCTCTGTACCCTGACCAGGGACTGTAAGCAGGATGCTACTGTAGTGTACATGTCCCCTTCTCACCAGGTCCTGGATCTATGACCTGGGACTGGGTAGTGAGTTAAACAGGTGCCAGCTGGAGAGTGTACACAGTGCAGTGCCTCTGTGTGAGTCTGGGTGTGCCCTGGAATGTATCTGAGACCTCCTGCTGGCCTTGAGCACAGCCTCCACCTGAGCCCTGAAATTCGCCGTGCAAGGGGCTCCTGGCCCTACCCTACCTACAGAGTCTGTAGACTTCCGTCTCCCTATGTCAAGCTGGGCTGGACAAAGGACTCATGTGACTTTTTCTGGATTTCCCTAGCAGGATTTGGTCTGGTGCATTTTCTAGATCTATTAGGAGAAGTGTGTGGAGAGGAGCTTGCTACATTACTTCCTATCACTCTGCCATCTTGGCTCTGTCTCTCCCAATGTTTTGATTTTATTTTAGTAATTATCGCTGGCTCATGGAGTCAGCCACTTCTGTTTGTTTCATTTTAATGACCAGGAATTAAATTACATGGGTAAGCTTTACAATTTTCTCTTCTAAAGTATTTATTCTCCTTCCAAATCTTTTCTCCAAAACTTTTAGTTAATTTTTCTTGTTTTGTTTCTTCTAAGTATTGATGAAATCTTCATGGAAAATTCATTTTTTCCTGTTTGCAGTTTTCATGAAATTATTCTCTTCTTTTAAGAGATATTTGGGTATCTCTAGATCTAGAGTAATTCTTCATAACGGAGAGTCTAATTGGGACTATATGCATAGGCCAAGTCCCTTTCCCCATCTTTTGCTGGGATTCTGGGAAGCGTTTGCTGGCCTGGCTTGTTCCTGATCTGGGTCACCTATGTACTGACCCATTGGATCTTTAGATCCCTCTGTGAAACCTTTCTGATGGAGACTTTAGGGTCCTGGGCCTCGGCATCCCAATCGGAGTGCTGACACTCCTAGATTTGACCCTGCTACTTCTTGTCACTTACAGAGTCCAAACTGGGTTTCTGATCACCACGAGGCTTTCTCAGAAGAGTTCTCCACTTTGTTCATGATGAGAAACTTCTTGCTTACTTGTCTGCACTGGCTTTGCTGGTGCATTCTGCCTTTGCCAATGCTTATGGGCTTCTAACTAATTTTAAAATTTAAGTTGTAGGTTAAAAAAGTCACTTACTCTGGCTTCTCATTGGGTTTCCTGATTGTTATTTGACTGGGTGTAGTTTTTGGGATTTTGATCTAGTAGGTAGATCGGGACTTCTGTTGCCTTTATCCATTTAGGCAGTCATCTCTGCTGAAAGTCTATTTATGTTATCTTACAACAATCCTTAGAGGTAGGTGCCATTATTATACCCATTTTATAGCTGAGGAAACTGAGATAGAGAGGTTAACTGACTGGCCAAGGGTCACACAACCAGTTCAAATCTGAGGTGGGCTTTTAACTTAAGTCTTCCCGATTCTAAGCCTAGCACTCTATCCCTTTTGCTTGGTTGTGTGAAATCTTCTGAAAGCACCAATGGTTCCATTTTTGTCATTGTATCTCCACTGTATCTTTCACACGGTAGGTACTTAATAAATGATTACTGAACTGAGTTTCAAGCACCAAATTATACAGAAGCTAAGTGATGACAGAATATCAAGAAAGAAGAGGGAAGTTGAAGACTAAAAATAGGCCACTGAATCTGGCAATTAGGAGATCATTAATGACTTCTGACAGTTTTAGCAGAAATCAGCTTGTGTTGAGAAAGGTAGAAGTGGTGCTACAAAATAGCAGGTAAACCAAAACTACTTTCTTTCACTAAGTATGGCAATAGAACTGGGTCTAGTGGTACACACTAATGGTGGATCTAGTGTTGGATCCTGATGTGGGGGAGACTTGAGTTTGGAGAGTTCTAAAGGGCTAAAGCTGATTGGGTGTCCACACTAAATTTCTGGCACCAAGATGATACAGAGGGCCACCATGCTACCTAAAGAAAGAGTGAACTGGCCCAGGTTGGAAAAATGGAGATTAAAACATTCAAGTCAATCAGTACTGGTATCAAGTTCATGAGCAGTTGATGTACTTTCAGCATAGGTGAATTGGGAGATCCCATATCCAAATTAAAAAAAAAATTATGACATGAGATAAAAAGGAAGCAGATTGTGTGTGTTTGTGTGTATGTGTGATCTCACAAAATAGAGAAAGAAACCTAACTGTATCAAACATATCTTGGTCCTTTCAAGAAAAGGGGGAAAAAAGTATGATTTCTACAAAATTGGTATTGGCACCCTAGCATGGTAGTGAGAAAGCTGGGATTCTGAGTATAAACCATTTTGTTCCCATTTTCCTCTGAATGTTCAAGGTATAGGCCAAAGCAAGCATGACAGTGCCTGGGTGCTTACATTTGTGGACCAGGAGCAAAGTATCTTCCTAATGTCTATGGTTTTTCTGCTAGAGAAATAAGACTGTGCTGTGGAGGGGTCCCAAGAAAAATGTACTGCACATCGTGTACCATACCTGTTTTCTAAAGGAAATGGGGAAGAACTGACCCAATATGCAAAAATCCTCTTCTTACAGTATTTGCCCTGGGATCTCTAGTTCACAACACATTTAGAGAAGAGTTGAGCCTTTATCCAGGAATTCAATAGCCTTTTTTCCTTGTATTTGTTTCTATCACCTAGCAGATCTTGAATGGATTGGCTCAGATGCCCTAACGGCATAACAACTGCTCATGATCATCTTTTGTGACTCATTTTTTGCTGCTGTTGGGACCATTACAGTGCTCAAAGAGTCAAAAGCAGAAGAAAATCACAGAGGAAAGTCCTATGAAGAAATTCCCTATATTGTTCAGTGCAAAGGTGTCAACTTTAATTCTGTCTCACCACTGCTATTCAAAGAGGAAGTGATTCTGATGGCCAGCCAATCATCGCCTTTGGGATGCTAGCTTTGTAGGGTACTATTATCCTGAAAATCACACTGAACTGTGGTACGCTCCCATGCAAAGCAGAATTACCCAGATTCACAATGGTTAATAGTACCAAGTTTTTGTCTACTAATAACCTTACAGGAATTTTACAGAGCTGACTTTAAGAGTGATTCCTACGTCATGATGCTAGAATTGCCCCCTGACCTCTGGTACTAAGACTATCAGTTTCACCATGAAAATTTTTCTCTTCACTCTGGATTCCAGCATTTTCCTTCTAAACACCAGAGATTCCATAGCTGGAACCTTTCTCTTTTCTGATGTCTAAGTACCTTCTGACGTAAAATTCCACACAATAGCATTTCTAAATAGCTGAAAGCCATGTTGCTACAGTCACTAACACATCATAAACATGATCCTTGCTGCCATTTGTTGAGTGCTATTAAGAGAAGATTTCCTTGTTGTTAAATATATGTCTGGGTATGTTTTATAATTTTAAACAAGTTCACAAATAAATTCCTGTCTTAAAAAAAAGTATAGAGGTAAAAAAGGAGTAACAGCGTCAAAAAAGGTAAGTATATTTTTCTTTTTTCAAGAGACTATGATCTAGGGGAAATCTGAGCATGTATATAACAGAAGAGATGCAGTAAAATGACAGAGAATTAAGATGGAAAAAGAAAGGATAAGAGTTTGTATTTGATAGTCCCAGTTTTTCTGTCTTCTCCCTAGTGATCAGCTGTCACCTCTTGTTTTTGTCAGTGTATTAATTTCTTTTTTCTAATTTCTAATAATTATTAATAATAATATAATAATATATAGCAATATAATAATAATTCTAATAATAATTTCTTTTAAAAAAAGTTTGATGCTACTAGTATGCTTAAATGATTAGAACTGTATATAAACACAGTACAAAAGCAAGCAGGCTCTAAGTAAAGGAATAAGGACCCCTCTTGCAAATTTAGTACAAGTGTCTTCTCAGGAGCTATTTTGGCTTCCTTACTGGTTTACTGTATTACTCTAGATACCTGAGGCTGTTGGATAAGTGCCCTCTTGATAAATGGTGAGTTCTCTTTGTACTACTTTGTAGCTGTCTTTGTTCAGTTCCCAGAATAGTCCACATCCAACTGAACTTAAATGCTTTCTGATAAGGAGAGAGTTGAGATAGGTTATCATTTGCAGTTACTAACTATTCGGTCTCTTTGTTTTAATTTTCCTGCTACTAGATTTTTATCCAATTTAGACAATCTAAAGAGCTGTGTTTAATTTAGACAATTTAAAGAGGCAAAGGCAAAGTGTTTTAAGCTATATATAGTTTGACCTATTTTTATTACTCTGTAGTGAGAAGTGGTAGGTCACAATAAATAAAAGAAAAAACACTTACCAGGAGCCAAACCCCATAGGCCTCCTATCATAATCTGGCAGATCTGGAGCATTCTTGCAAGCTTGTATGTTCAGGTATTTAAATATGTGGATTTTGCCTTTTATACATATCTAGAGGAAAAGAAAGAACAAGTAACATAGTCACATACAAAGTACTATATTACATTCATGCCTTATTTAAAACAAGTTGTGAAAAAAGTGGCATTTCTATATACTTAAGCTAGAAGAAAAATTATTAAAAACTGAATACTAGTGTTAAAAATATAAGACTGGGGGCAGCTAGGTGGCGCAGTGAATAGAACACAGGCCCTGGAGTCAGGAGGACCTGAGTTCAAATCCTGACTCAGACACTTAACACAAAAACTAGCCATGTGACCTTAGGCAAATCACTTAACCTCAACTGCCCTCCAAAAAGCAAAAAAAAAAATTTTTAAACTAAAAAAAAAAAAAAAGACTATATTTGATTGGTGGTAAGTTTTTCATAGAAAACTGGTACACACACACACACACACATTATGTTCTCACATTACATGTAATATCCAGTGTGTTTCAACAATCAAGCAATGCTATTACCTTTGATTTATAAGTGTAGAAAATGAGACAGTTATTAAAATACCTGTCCATCATTTGTAGTATTAGAATCTCTAGTTTCAAACCGGTATTCAGCTAATTGAATAGAGTCTAACTGTTTAAGGTGGGTATTTTTTTTTTTTGCCTTGGAAATTCCATGATGCCATACAGACTTATGTGACCCAGACATTTTCACAAAGAAAATGATTTTTGAGTGTCTATTCTTGCTCTAACTTATTTTCTATAGTTAGTGCATTAAACATTTCTTCCCGGGTTATGCTTGCAGTTTTTTACTCCAAAGGCACAGCTGGCAAGGCAGATAGAGTGTTGGGCCTGGAGTCAAGAAGGTCTGAGTTTAAATCTAGCCTCAGACATGAGCTGTGAGACAGTATCACAATCTCTTTCTGTCTTACTTTCCCCAAATCTAAAACAGGGAAAATAATAACACCTATTTCCCAGGGTTTTTCTGAGGATCAAATGAGATATTTGTGAAGTGTTTAGCTCAGTGACTAGCACACAGTAGGCACTTAATAAATGTTTGATGTCTTCTCTCTTCTCCCCACCATCCCTAAGGCTATATTCAATTTCATATTAAGAGAGTTCCATACCATTTTCAATCTTAATAAAAGAAAAATAATTAGAGGACACAGAATAGTGTACCCCATACCAATATTAAGAGCCCCATGCTTTTAGAAATGAAAATTTAAATTCTCTGGAACTATTACACCCATCTATATATTTCACAGAGATTTATAGTTGCCAGACCAATGAACAAATAATCAGAGTTGTATAAGAACAGAGAGTAAATAGCAGATACAATTTCAATTCTGGAATTCTATTAACTATATTATAGCAAATACTATGAGAGCGGATGTAACTCTATTAATAAATCCAAGATTACATCATAATTATATTTTATTTGTAAATTATTGAATTATATTCAGTCTCTATTGTTGAACAAATGGCCAGTGCTTTACTCTGCTAAATGATAAGCTGATGCTTTTAGAAACAGTTACAAAAAAAAAAGCTAGATAGAATACAGAAAACTGAAGATCATAATTTTCTCTTCCTTCACAATATGGCTTGATTATATTTCCAAGGAAGGAATTACAATTGTAAAAAAAGAGAAGGAAAGAAGAAAAAAGAAAGGAAGTTGGGACAAGGGGAAGAGGAAAACAGAGGGAAAGGAAAGGGGAAAGAAGAATGAAATCAAGAGATGTTCTCTACCTTCCACCTCAGCTATTCAAAGCTTCTAAGTAATAACACAACTTTTCTTAAAAACTTCATTTATAAAAGAAACTTAAATGGAAATAATCTAACTTTCAAATTCTATCCTCAACTCAAACAGTTTATAATGTTTCACCTGTGCAGGAGGAGACTGTAGGGGGTTGTTATCTAGGGTGATCATCTGTAGGTGCCTGAGGTTCCGATAACAAACAGGGATTGATGTAATTTTATTGCAGGAGAAGTCTAACCGTATTAAAGGCAACTCGGCAAGCTCTGCATGTATGGGGGGAAAATGGAAATGTTTAGTCAATTCAATCTAAAATCCCAAAGCACTTAAAATCATATGACCATGAATATATATTCTTATAACACCATACACATTTTTTTTACCCAAACTAGAACTGGCACGTAAAAAAGGCTTTAAGTCAATCATTATGCAGCATTAAAATTGCTTTATATAATAAGCTACTACTCTTTGAAGACTAAATACTATAGGAGAAGTCTTTAAGGAAGAGATCACAGTTTTTGTTGAGCAAGGATCAAGGGTACCATTAGGTCAGCACTACTGAGGTCTCTCAATATCTCTTGCTCGTAAGATAATGGGTTACTGAGACCAAAGCTCCAGAGGAAGCAGGATGAAGAGAAAGTTTGGTGGGCAGGGAAAGAGAAAACAGAAAAGATGTTACAAATTTTGAGTACTCTACCGTGTTTCCCCGATAATAAGACACTGTCTTATTTTTTTTTGGACAGAAAAACACCAAAGGGCTTAATTTTAATGAACATTGACAGCAATTTTAATAAACAGGTAAATGTGAACAAAAAAATGTACCTTTATTCAATAAGCAAATCACTGGGGAAGAACAGGATGACTCCCTCACTGCTGCAGCTCTGATTGGATGCAGCTCGGAGCGCAGCGTGTGTTTCACGAGGGGGGGAGGGGGGCGGTGCATACAGAGGGTACCGTAATGTGTCGTGTAGCGCAGCGGATCACCTTCACTACAGTAGCAATCTCAATAGGGCTTATTTTCGGGGGAGGGCTTATTTTAGAGGAATCTTACACAGCAAGGGGAGGGCTTATTTTCGGGATAGGTCTTATTATCGGGGAAACACAGTAGTTAGGTTTTGTGTATTTGGACATGCTGGGAGTTTTATAGAATTTTGAATTAGGAAGCCCAAAGTCCACCTTATTCTCTGAACTACTGAAATTCCTCAATATGTAAAATCACTGAAAAAAGAACCAAGTTTTATACAGTATAAGGGTCCAGATCAATCTATGACATCAACCTCAAAGGATTAGGGATATACCTCAACCATCCCTGGCTTCTTTCATGGGTCTATTTCAATTTTCATTCTATCTGTATTTAAATTTTTTTAAAGAAAATTCAGTTAAATACCCAATTAGCATTTTTATTGTCCAAAATAAAAAAATTTATTCTGGAAATTCTAGTTTCTTTTTATCTATCATGAAAAGAGGGACCCCACCTTTATTACTTTTGCAACTTGAGGATAAATATACAGAGTTTTGTCATACACTTCTCTGTATTCCCCTTATGGTGCCTAGGGCTCGGGACTTCATGTAGCACACATTCAAATAAATACATAGTGAAACAGAATATGTATCTCCTGAAAGAATTTTAGTATATTACTCTGCCATAAACTTTCTTTATCAAAAATAATTATTTGTTTCCCTCAAGTGTCTATATAACTTCAATGCTCAGGAATCACGCCCTTATTAAATTCCACCAACTTTTGACCAGAGGTTGAGTTTTACTAGTCTTTACCTCCTAAAATCTTCTTAGCAGTTCTTCATGCAAATGGAGGGGAAGCATCAACTTTGGCAAACCAAAACAAAGATGATGCATGTATTTTTATAATGTGTTACATGCTATAAATATCTTTCCCAAAAAGTCAAAACAATAAAACCTTTTTCTTCTCACCTTCAGGTAAACGTACTAAGTGGTTTCTTCTGATGTTAAGGTCCCGCAAAGACTCCAGATTGCCAACTTGGGGAGGTAGTGTCTGAATTTCATTACAACTTACGTCCTATGCCAAAAGGATAAAAAATAAAAAAATTTCTAGTATTAGCAATATATTTATATCAAACTTTATGAAAAATGAATGGATTAGCCTCTAAAATCCTTTATATCCCTAAAAATTCTTGTTGCCATGATCAAGACTGTCTAATTTCCATAGTTGGCTCTTTGATAATACCAACCATGACCATTACATTTAGTAATACTATCAATTTCCATGAATAGTTTAGGAAAATTTAAAAATATCTGCCTTAAATTTTCTAGTTAGGAACAAAAATTAACAGGATGTAATTGCAGCTTTAAAGCTGGAAGGAACTTCCAGAGGTTATCTAATATAGACCATCTAAGATGAGGTAAATGAGGTCCAGAGAGATTAAGTTAACTCTTCCAAGGTTAATAATGGTGGAATAATAATAATAAAGAGAAAGAGCTAGGAACCTGTTCCAGGTCTATGACTCCAAATGAATCAAGTGCTTTTTTCAATGAAGAGGTTTAAATACAGACAAAAGGTCAAAAAAGGCAGATCCTAGGACGATAAAATGCTAATTAAAATGCATGCAAGATGAAGTTACAAAAAAGAATCTTACGTAGAACTCTATTTTAATGAATTTGTTCTAATGATATATAATAAAAATGACAATTCTACCTAAATTAATTTACTTATTCAGTGTCATGCCAAACTACAAAAATATTATTTTATAGAGCTAAAAAAATAATACTAAAATTCATCTAGAAGAACAAAAGGTCCAGAGAATATTGAGGGAATTAATGAAAAGAAATGCTAGCGAAGGTAGCTGAGCAATACTAGACCTTAAATTGTATTATAAAGCAGCAATCATCAAAACTACTTGGTACTGGCTAAGAAACCTAGTGGTGGATCAGGGGAATAGGTCAGGTACACAAGACACAGTAGTCAATGAATACAGTAATCTACTGTTTGGTAAACCCAAAGACCTCAGTTTCTGTGATAAGAATACACTATTAGACAAAAACTGATGGGAAAACTGGAAAAAAGTATGGCAGAAACTGGGCATAGATTAATATCTTACACTGTATACCAAAATAAAGTCAAAATGGGTACACAAAAATATAAAGATATATAAAGATTGATACTATAAACAAATTAGGAGAGCAAGGAACAGTTATTTGTCAGATTTATGGAGAATGGAGGAATTTATGACCAAATAAGAGATGGAGAACATTATGAAATGCAAAATGGATAATTTTGATTATATTAAATTGAAAAGGTTTTACACAAAGTCAATGCAACCAAGATTAGGAGGGAAGCAGAAAATTGGGAAAGAATTTTTATAAACAATATCTCTGATAAAGGTCTCATTTCTACAATATATAGAGAACGGAGTCAAATTTATAAGAATACAATTCATTCCCTAATTGATAAATGGTCAAAGGATACGAACTGGCAATTTTCAGAGTAAGTGATTAAAGCTATCTATAGTCATATGAAAAAATGCTCTAAATCACTATTTTTTGCCTTTTTTTTTTTTTTGGAGAGGGGAAGGTAGGGCAATTGGGGTTAAGTGACTTGCCCAAGGTCACAGAGCTAGTTTTGTGTTAAGTTTTGTGTCTGAGGCTGAATTTGAACTCAGGTCCTCCTGACTCCAGGGCCAGTGCTCTATCATACCTATCAGATTGGCTAACATGACAAGACAGGAAAATCACAAATGTTGGAGATATGGGAAAATTGGAACACTAATGCATTGTTGGTGGAGTTGTGAACTGATCCAACCATCTGGAGAGCAATTTGGAACTATGCCTAAAAGGCTATAAAAATGTGCGCATCCTTTGATCCAGCAATACCACTTCTAGGGCTGTGTCCCAAAGAGATAATAAAAATGAGAAGAGGATCCACATGTACAAAAATATTTACAGCAGATCTTTTTGTGGTGGCCAAGAATGGAGAATTGAGGGGATGTCCAGCAATTGGGAAATGGCTGAACAAGTTATGGTATATGAATGTAATGGAATACTATAGTACTATAAAAAATGATGAGAAGACTTCAGAAAAACCTAGGAAGACTTATAAGAACTGATGCTGAGTAAAGTGAGTAGAACCAGGATAACACTGTACCCAGTAACAGCAACATTATGTGAGAACTGACTTTGATAGACTTCTCTTTTCAGCAATGCAAGGACCTAACACGTTTCCAAAAGACTCATGATGGAAAATGCCATTCACATCCAGATAAAGAACGATGGAGTCTGAATGTAGATCAAAGCATACTATTTGCTCTCTTTTTCTATTTTGTTTTTCTTTCTCATGGTTCCTCCCATTCATTCTAATTCTTCTATACAACATAACTAATGTGAAAATATGCTTAATAAGAATTTATATGTAGAGCTAAAATCAGATTGCAGGTCTTCTTGGGGAGTGAGGAGGAGAGGGAAGTGGAGAAACTTAAAAAAACTTAGGAATGTTGAAAACTAAAATTAATAAGTTAATTTATAAATAAATAAATCAGGAGTTTTCAACCTGGGGTTTGATAATTGTATTTCAACATAATTTGGTTTCCTCTGTATTCCTATGTATTTTGTTTTATTCATTTAAAAATATCATTCTGAGGAGTCCATAGCCTTTACCAGAGTGCCATAGGCTAAAATGAGGGCTCTTGCGCTAAGTGATATTAATAGAACATATATGAAAAGATTTTTACATATTAGTGGCAAACTCAGTGTTTGAAAATGAAAACCTCTATTAAATTCACAAAACTCACAAAAATCCAAACCATCAGATTAGAGCACAGATCTAATGCAGGAAAGACCCAAGAGTGGAGAACTTTTAGTTTCAAATTCTATCTTTCTTATGTACGATCTGGTATGGCCTTGGGAATTTTTCCCAACCTCAGTTTCCTCCACTGTAAAATGAGCAGGATGGAAAAGATGACTTTTAAGATTTCGTACCAACAAGCCAGTTAGCTTTTTGCGCTTTTGATGGCCCTCATTTTACCCTATGATCTCAAAAAAAATCTATTATTGGTCACAAGAAAGAATAAAGAAGATAATGGTTGGCTTGGTACAAATCTGTCACCAATACCGAAAATAAAACTCAAAGGTACAAGTTTTCCTGATGGATAATTTTCATATGTAAAGAACAGCATAAGAAGATTTCACAATCAAAACAAGGTATTAACTTACAAGTTCTGTCAAGTTTCTGAGCTGTCCAATTTCTTCAGGTAGAGAGACCAATTTATTGTTACTGGCAATTAAGACTTTCAGTGGGAGATTACACATATGTACTGGCAATGTCGAAAGTTGGTTCCGACTGAACGGGAAAGAAAAAGAGGAAGCAGTCAGAGAAGACCAAAGAGGGAAAAATATTTCACATTCAGAATTCAACAATACATACTAAATATAAGATGCAAAGCTCCCATATGAGTACTAATATTTAAAAAGTAAATGCTTTATCAGTAAATACACATGTATTATAAGCTAATTGGCTTAAAGAGTTTTAATTTCTTTTCATAATCTTATCTTCAACATCTTTATTGCTTCTACCCTGCTGCCTACAAACATGGCTAGATTTTGAATTAAATCAATCAAATTTAAAATTAAATTTGAATTTAATTTTTCAAATTTAAAATTAATCAATTACATTTTTTAAAAAAATAAGTATTTATTAGGTTTTTATTATATGACAAGGCACTTTTTCTAGGTTCTGAGGATACAAGTACAAAGAATAAAACATGCCACTATAACCCTCTCAGGCTATTGTTCTATAATTTCTCCTGCTTTTCAAAGTCACACTTCAAGAAAAAGCTATCAACTCTTTTTTTTTTTTGCTTTTTGGAGGGCGATTGGGGTTAAGTGACTTGCCCAAGGTCACACGGCTAGTTTTTGTGTTAAGTGTCTGAGGCCGGATTTGAACTCAGGTCCTCCTGACCCCAGGGCCAGTGCTCTATTCACTGTGCCACCTAGCCGCCCCTATCAACTCTTATTAACTTCTAAAACCATGGTGATTCAGTTTCTTATGAAGCAAATTGCTCATTACCTAGATACTGGTGATCTCTTACCTTTTCATTCTTAAAGCCTTTTTTCAATATTCATAATACTTGATATCTCTAGTTTTTAACACTATTAACCACTCCCTCCCACTTGAACATTCTTTCTTCCTTGGGTTCTGGTGACAATGCTCTCTCCTGATTTTGTTCCTAGTTGTCTCCCCACTCTTTCAAAGAGAAGACATTTCTTTTTTTTTTTCATTTTTCAAATGCTTTATTATCTTCTGATTTATATCATTCATTTCCTCCAGATTTTGAGTTACAAATTTTCTCCTCGTTTTTTCCCTACCCACTGCCCCAAAACAGCAGTCCCACAGGATATCTGCTCCTCCAATCTACTCTCTCCCATATCTTCTCCCATACCCCCTTTGACTTTTCCAGTAGGGCATGGCGGATCTATATGCCGCAGTGCCTGTATATCTTATTTCCCAATTACATGTAAAATAGTATTAATAATAGTATACATATATATATATATTTAAACATTTGATTTTAAAACTTTGAATTCCAGATTCATTCCCTTCCTCCCTTGTCACCCACCCTTACTGGGAAGATAAGCAGTTCAGTATAGGTTGTATATGTCAACGTAGCTAATGCAAAACATTAACATAGTAGATATATTGTAAAAGACTGACTATATTTCCCTCCTTCCTATCCCACCTCCCACTTCTTCTGTTCTCTACTTTGATCCCATACCTTTTCAAAAGTGGGTGCTTCCAAATTCTCTCCACCCCCAGACTGCCCTCCCTTCCATCATCCCCCCTCTCATCCCCTTCCCCCCTACTCTCCTGTAGGGTGAGATACCCTATTTAGTGTGTATTTCATTCCCTCTCCAAGCCAAATTCAATAAGAATAAGGTTGACCCATTCCCTTTTGCCTTCCTATTCTTCCCCTCCACTGTAACCATTTTCCCTTGCCTCTTCTATATGAGATAGTTTACCCCATTCTGTCTCTCCCCATCTCCTCTCATCATATTCCTCTCTCACCTCTTAATTTCAACCTCTTTTTTTTTCAGCCAAAGAAAAGTAAAAGTTTATTAAAAGTGTGCTTGTATTGGACACAGAGTAAGTCTGTACTAGGTCATTCTATGGTGCTCTCACATACATGGAGTGAAGATGGGATCTTATATACAGAAAGTTGGGGGAGGAATCTAGGGTAGGTCTAGAGAGGAGTTTGGGGAGGGTCTTCAGGAGAAGTCAGATGAGGTCAATGAGTGATGAAGGGTGGGAATTTGCAGGAGGCTAACTGGAACCAACAGACTATAATGGACTAGGCCAGTTCAAGGGTGGACTGATATTTTGATAGGCTCAAGGGGGGGAATTAGATGGGCAATGGTAAGCTAGGCTAGAAACAGAGGTCTGGGCCCAGCCACACTGTAAGGCTTATGGCCTCATGCAAATGCCTCAGCCAATGGGACAATTTAATCAGAGTTCAAGGGGGGTTCCCAGAGCCTGTACCTCAAGGACTCAAGGAGAGCTCAAGAGGATTCCCAGAGCCTACACCTCAAGGACTCAAGGTGAGCTCAAGAGGATTCCCAGAGCCTGTACCTCAAGGACTCAAGGAGGGCTCAAGAGGATTCCCAGAGACTGCACCTCATCACAGTTTCCCCTCTCTTCCCTTAATCAAGAAGGGGTCCATTATATGATAGGAGACTTCAGACTCAAGCCCAGACCTTTTAAAGTAATCTCTGAAAATGGGGAACAGCAATATTCTTAAGCCTATTAGTAACACCCTGGGGACCCAGGTCAGTCTTGCATTTTTTGGGGGTACTTTCGCTTGTCAATATGCTTTCTTATAGGCCAGGTATCTTTCTCCGCCAGATTTTGAGTTACAAATTTTCTCCCCGTTTTTTCCCTACCCACTGCCAAAAACAGCAGTCCCACAGGATATCCCCTCCTCCAATCTGCTCTCTCCCATATTTTCTCCCATACCCCTTTCGACTTTTCCAGTGGACCTCTATGCCTCAGTGCCTGTATATCTTATTTCCCAATTACATGTACAATGGTACTAATAATAGTGTATATATAAACATATACACACACATACATATATGTATATACACATATATATTTGAATATTTGATTTTAAAACTTTCAGTTCCAGATTCATTCCCTTCCTCCCTTGTCACCCACCCTTACTGGGAAGATAAGCAGTTCAGTATAGGTTGTACATGTGTAGCTAATGCAAAACATTAACATAGTAGATATATTGTAAAAGACTGACTATATTTTCCTCCCTCCTATTCCACCTCCCACTTGTTCTATTCTCTACTTTGATCCTGTCCCTTTTCAAAAGTGGGTGCTTCCAACTTCCCTCCCCCCCAAGCCTGCCCTCCCTTCCATCATCCCCCCTCTCATCCCCTTCCCCCACTACTCTCCTGGAGGGTGAGATACCCTATTTAGTGTGTATTTCACTCCCTCCTCAAGCCAGATTCAATGGAAATAAGGTTGACCCATTCCCTTTTGCCTTCCTATTCTTCCCCTCCATTGTAACCATTTTCCCTTGCCTCTTCTGTATGAGATAGTTTGCCCCAATCTGTCTCTCCCCATCTCCTCTCATTACATTCCTCTCACCTCTTAATTTCACCTTTTAAGTATCATCCCTTCCTGTTAAATTGGTCCTGTGTCCTCTATCTATGTATAACTGTAAACATATATACACATTCACATATGTATTCATACGCCCATATACCTTCTGATATATATATATATATATCTGTTTCCTTTAACTATTTTCATACTGAGAAAAGTTTCATCAGCTACAATTATCGTTTTTCTATGTAGGAATGTTAATAGTTCAACTTTGATAAGTTCCTTATGATTTCTTTTCCCTGTCTGCCTTCTCATGTTTCTCTTGCTTCTTGTATTTGAATGACAAATTTTCTATTGAGCTCTGTTTTTTTCATCAAGAATGCTTGAAAGTCCTCTATTCCACTGAATGACCATATTTTCCCCTGAAACATGATACTCAATTTCGCTGGGTAGGTGATTCTTGGTTTTAATCCCAGCTCCTTTGCCCTCTGGAATATCATATTCCAAGCCCTTTGATCCCTCAGTGTAGAAGCTGCCAGAACCTGAGTTATCCTGATTGTGTTTCCACAATATTCAAATTGTTTCTTCCTGGCTGCTTGTAATATTCTCTCCTTGATCTGGGAATTCTGGAACCTGGCTATAATATGCCTAGGAGTTTTCTTTTTGGGATCTTTTTCAGGAGGTGATTGGTGGATTCGATCAACCTCTATTTTGTCCTCTGGTTCTAAAACATTAGGGCAGTTTTCCTTGAGAACTTCTTGGAGGATGATTTCTAGGTTCTTTCTTTGATCATGGCTTTCAGGTAGTCCAATAATTTTTAAATTATCTCTCCTGGATCTGTTTTCCAGGTGAGTGGTTTTTCCAATGAGATATTTCACATTGCCTTCTATTCTTTCATTTGTTTGGATCTGTTTAATAGCATCTTGATTTCTCATAAAGTCATTAGCTTCCATTTGCTCCAACCTCATTCTGAAGGAATGATTCTCTTCAGTGAGCTTTTGAGATTCTTTTTCCATCTGGCAAATTCGACTTTTTAAGGCATTCGTCTCCTCATTGCCTTTTTGAGCCTCTTTTGCCATTTGAGTTAGTTTATTTTTTAAGGTATGATTTTCTTCAGTCAGGCTGTTGACTCTCATTTCATAATTTTCTTGCATCGTTCTCATTTCTCTTCCCAATTTTTCCTCCACTTCTCTTATCTGCTTCTTAAGGTCCTCTACAGCCTGTAACCAGCTTGTATTTTCCTTTGAAGCTTTTGGTGCAGGAGTTCTGACTTCACTGTCTTCCTTCCTCCACATGCTTTGCTCCTTTTTGTCCCCAAAATAGGAGTCTAATGTTGGAATCTTCTCTCTGCTTTGTTTCTTTTGCCTGGTCATGATGCCACTCAATTACCTGACTTTTGGGCTTTTTGCCACAGTAGGACTCTGCAACCAGACAGGGGAGCTTCGTTCCAAATGCTGGGGTTTTCTCAGCTGCCAGAGGTATGAGATGGGTGCCCTCTCTGAGGTCTCCACATGCTCTGGCAAACTGGACACAAACCCCAGGACCTCCACCCTAGACCACAATCCAGATCTAAGCAGGTTAAAGCAAGAGTGATTACCCCTCAGACTGGTGCTTGGTCCCCCTACACTATGCAGGCCAGGAACTGAAGCTGCCGTGTGGCCGTGGCTGTGCCGCAGCCCTCAGTGGCTTCTCCTTCCAAGGGATAAAGGCCAACTCACTCCCAACTAATGGGTCCCAATGTCCACACTGCACTGACCTCTCACTTTGTCCTTAGCACCTATGTGTTGATAATTCTGGACCACCACAGCTGCTGGTGATCTTGGGTCCCTCCAGCCGGTGGCTGGTCAGGCCCGCTCTCAGGCTAAAACTTCTGCATGAGGCTGGGCAGGGCTGGGCTCCCAGAGTGCTGCGTTGGATTCCTGCCAGCTTACCAGGCTGGCCTTGGCGGGAGGTTAGCTTCTCTATGTCATTTTGTGGGTTCTGTAGCTCCAGAGTTTGTTTAGAGTCCCCTTTTACATGAATTGGAAGTGGTGAGAGCCAGAGCCACATGGAGGTCCTATTTCTACTCTGCCATCTTTTGGCTCCACCCCTCAGAGCTGAGAGGACATTTCTTGCCCATCAAATGTGGGTGTTTCTATACCCTCTGTTTTGGATTTTCTTATTTTCTCTCTATATGCAATCTATGAGTAATCTCACCAATTCCTAAGGGTTCAACGGCCTTCTAATTGCAGAAAACTCACAAATCCACATATCCACTGCTTTTGAGCTTCAGCCCTCCATTGCCTAATACCTTCTGGATATCTCATGGATGATCCATAAGCATATCAGACTCAGCAAAACTCATTATCCCTTCTGTCACCGAGAGAGAGAGAGAGAGAGAGAGAGAGAGAGAGAGAGAGAGAGAGAGAGAGAGAGAGAGAAACTGCCCACTCCTCCATCTCCATTGAGAGATTATGCCCTTCTAATGATCCAGATTCAGTCTTAGAGTCATCCTCAACTTTTTACTCTCTTTCCTCCACCATATCCAATCAGTTGCCAAATATAATCTGAACTCCATGTCTCTTTCATCTACCCCTTTCTCACTAATCACATGGCTAGCAATCTAGGGCAGGCTCTCATTATAATAAATGCTTATTGAATGAATTCATTCAACTCTTGCCTGGACCACTGTAATAGCATCCTAATTGGTCTCCACATAGCTGCCAAAATAATCATCCTTAAAGCAAAGGTCTGATGTCAGTCCCTTGTTCCAGAATCTTCAATGGCTTTCTATTGCTTTCAAAATAAAATGCAAACTCCTCAGTTTAAAATACTCTCAGCTAAAAGTCCTAGCTCCAATCCACCTTTTTAATCTTATTCACACTATCTCCTCATAAGGCCCTCAATGTTCCAGTTAAACCAGTCTCTTATCAATTCCCAGAACTCATCCCAGAATCCATCATCCATTTTCCATTTCCATGCTTCTGCACAGGTTCTGCCCCTTCGCCATCACCCCCACGCCTGGTACACATTCACTCACAGCCACCTCTCTGAATTCTTGCCTTCCTTCAGGGCTCAGTTCAGGTGCCATTTATGGGAAGCCTGCCCTAATCCTCCTGGTTGTTGGTGCAGTCTCCCTCTTCAAAATATCTTGCATTTACTCAACTTTGTTCATGTCATATATGATGCCCCCTCACTAAAATATAAGCCCCTTAGAGAAATGATTATTAATAACTAATGAACTGAAGAGATACAGAGTTGTCCTCTATTTCTAAAGTCCTGATATTAAACAGTTCAATTTCTTGAAGGACATTGTTGATAATGAGATTGGACTAACTTTCTTGGTAGAGTAGCCACTGTGTTCTGATCAGGCTTGGGTGGTTTGAGTCGATTGCCCAAGGCTAGGGGTGATCTGAGTATAGAGAGAGAGTCTCTTTTTCCAAGGGTGACATGATGTCGCTCTCAGCCCCTCATTGTAATATTTGGTTTTTTATTAATCAAGGTTGTGAGTCCCACCCTGGGGAATATCTGCTCTTTGAAGGGTATATAAACTGTGAACCCACCACCCTGACTGTCTTTGGTCTAAAAGAGAAGGCCAAAGAACCATCCTTTGTTAATAAACATGCTAGCTTTATTAATAAAATGATTAAATTACCCAGAAATTAGGCCTCTTGAACCTTTTTAATCACCACAACCTAAAGGCAGGAACTGTCGTGCTTTTGTCTTTGTTTCCAGTGCCTCAGGTCCATGCAAAGGGGCACTTAAAAGATGCTTAATGAACTTAACTCAACTGAATAGCAATTTAATCTTTAAAATTTTACCTTAGTTACTATACCTTAAGGCTGCTCTTCTTGTAGGCTGCAAAAGCTTTACTTGTATGGATAAAGCATACTAGCTATTTTGACCTCTCCTACTTTTACCCACACATAAAGAACATCTGTCTAGCTAGCTCTATCTCCAAAAACAAATCACTATTTTTTTAGTTTCTACCATTCTTTCATTCATTCATTCCCACAGATGTGGAAGAAATTGTTAAGTGCTATATGGAATAAAGAATTATGACAACCTGACCTGAAGTAGCTGATGAGGTAGATTGAGGAGATGAAATTAGCAATGTGATAAATCAAACAATATGGGATTGTTTAAGAGAGTAACACGGAGCTGTGTTTGCTGATAAACATGCGTAGTGCTTGATGTGGAAGAAGGCTCTGTTGAGGCAGCAACCTGACCTCTGTCTCCCTGTCTGACCAGGCATTTTGACTGGCTGTCTCCCATGCCTAGACCTATCTCTCTCATCTCTACCTCCCATATCTCTTAGCTTCCTTGCCTTCCTTCAGTCTCATCTTCTATAAGAAGCCTTTCCTAGATCTCTTTAATCTCTGTGCCTTCCCTCTTCCCTCTGAGATCATGCCCAATCTATCCTGCATAGACCTTCTCTGCACCTTGTCTTTGCCATTAGATTATCAATTCCCTGAGAGCAGGGACTGGTTTTTGCCTTTCCAATTTGTATCCCTGGTGCTGAGCCAGTGGCTGGCACATATCAGGTAATTAGTAAATGTCTGTGAGGTTAGTCTGACACATCCCTGCAGTTCTAGATTTCTTTGCTGCAGGAGGGGTGAAGCTAATCAAATGTCTAAACTAAAAGTGGCAATAACATGCTGAGCCTTCAAGAAGGAAGAGCCACCGGGTTGCCTAAGGAGGGGAAAACAAACCTAGGCAGGAAAAACAAAGTACATTGAAGTTTTTTTCTGTGTCACTGGAATTAGGCCCATGAGGGGTACCTAGTGAGAGAGGAATACCCTCCTGTCTCAAAAAAATTAAAAAAAAATTTTTTTTTAAAGAGAAGAACCTTAATCACAAAGCAGTATGGACAATAAGTGCATAGGAGTTCTATGGTATATCATAAACAAAGGCTTTAAAGCAGAGATTGGATCTGGAGAGGGAGAGGATGGGGAAAATGGACTGAGTAGGAGCGGCTAGGTGGCGCAGTGAACAGAGCACCTGCCCTGGAGTCAAGGGGACCTGAGCTCAAATCTGGCCTCAGACATTTAACACACACACACACACAAAAAAAAAAACTAGCCGTGTGACCTTGGGCAAGTCATTTAGCCCCAATTGCCCTACCTCTCCCCCTCTAGAAAGCAAAAAAAGAACAAGAAAAAAAAGAAAATGGACTGAGTAAAAGTACAGAGATGGGAAAGCACAAAGTGTGTTTTAGACACAGTGAGCACATCAGTGTGGGTGAACCATAGGATTCATATTGAAAAATTGTGGGAGATAGGACTGGAAAGGTAGGAAAGGACCTGGTTCTGAATGATCTTGAATGTTAGGTTAAGGAATAGGAATTTTATCCTATAAATAGTAGAGAGCCATTAAGATTTCTGAGCAAGGAAGTGGGACAAAGTAAACAGCATTTTATGAAAATTAATCTGGCACTGGTATGCTGGAT
The DNA here is from genome assembly GCF_028583685.1 of Petaurus breviceps papuanus. NCBI lineage: Eukaryota > Metazoa > Chordata > Mammalia > Diprotodontia > Petauridae > Petaurus > Petaurus breviceps. The sequence continues at coordinate 5,545,493 of NW_027187301.1, forward strand.
AGACTAGAAAAGGCAAAAATCAGACGTAGAGAGACTCCCCTCATTCCCTCTAGAATTATTCCCATACTTCTTTTTTCCTCTTTCTCTCCTCCTCCCCACCTACTGTAATAGTAATGGGAATTTGAAGATCTTCCCTACCCCTTAAAAAGCCTAAGGGAATTTGTAGATCTTTCCTGCCCTTTAGATAGGTTGTATGTAATCACATGGAGCCTGTGGTGGGAGGAATTTCCTGAACAGGTAGAGAAGAGCTGAGAGGAAGCTGGGAAGTCAAAATAGTTAGGGCAAAGGGAGAGAGAGGATGCAGCAAGGAGACAGCTAGGCTTGTGTTTGTTTGTGGGAAGGATGGAGCAGATGGAAGGCTTTGGGATGGTGTTGCTTCCTACAGTGATAAAGTGTATTAACTTCTTTGTTCCTATGATGGATTCAATTTTCTGGTTTTGTGATTTGGTTTTCTGTTGTCTAAATAAATGCTTTGCTTCTGTCTTCTGTATGGAGAGTCTGTTATATTTTGTGATTCAGACCTGCCCTGGCATATTCATAGTCACTGTCAGTGCTATGAATATTGCCTTGGCAATACACCCCTCCAAGCTAAAAGATCAGTTATGAGGAGATAAAGACTTGAACTAAGGTAGCATCAGAGAGATTTGAAAAGGAAAAAATGGATAGTCCAATACCTTCATTTTACAGATGAGTAAATGAGTTTGATTCTCTTAGCATATCCAGCATACATGACATCCTCAAGGTCACAGAAAAGTAGTAAGCGATAGAATAAGGTAGAGTCAGTCATTCCTAAACCATTTACAGTAATTAACAAAATAATTTACATCCTGATACCTTTATCAGGTTTGAGAACATCTCTAATGAATCAAATAATCAATGAAAGGAATTAAATAAGGTGGGAAAATTCTTAATTAAAGAAAGAGTGAAAGTCACTATATGAAATATGATACTACACACAATTGGGTGTTGCTGAAAAGATACAGTCATCCAATATAAGTCTTGAATACAAAAGCAAGTCAGTCTGGAACCTGGATTGAGACTGGCAGGCCAGACTAGTAGGGGAAGTAGTTCCTGCAAAGATCAAAGACTCTATTGACAAGAATTTTCTTTCCTGGGTTTTTTAGTAGCTGTACCTGCAGGAATAGCTGCCAGCATGTATCTTCACAGGAACTGCCTCTCACATTTACACATATTATCTCACTTGATTCTCACAATAACCTGGGAGATAGGAATTATTTTACAAATGAGTCCCCATTTTACAGCTGAAGAAAGTGAGGCAGACAAAGGTTAAGTGACTTGTCCTATAGTCACAGACACTTTATGTCTTAGGGTCTCATCTGAATTCAGGTCTTCCTGACTCCAGGCTCATCACTCTATCTACTCTGCCACCTAGCTGCCTCTCAGGTTCCTGGACTGTCTCCATCAGGGACTGAGGGAAGATGGTGGTCAAGGTGCTAGTCGTGGTCTGACTTGCATAGCACATGCTGCCTCCTGTCTCTTCCTCAGGGTGTTCTGATGCTTTAGCTAGACTGGGCGGTGTGCCCTATGAATGGCAGTTGGTAGGAATGACTAGCCCCTTCTCTTGCAGCACAGCTGCTTCCCCACATGATGGCTGGGAGAGCTGAACTCAAGAAGTACCAGTGCTCTGGCAGGTACTGAAAATTCCAGGGTTCTTGTGCTCATCTGCCTGGGGATGGCATTTGCTTAGCACTTATGGCAGATGGTGATGAAAAAGGTGGGCCCTCTTCTCCCCCATTAAATCTCCCCCCCTCCAAGAAGGCTATGGGGCCTGGGCTAGAAGCAGGTCTGGTGGTTTGGGAGACACTGCTATTCCCAAGGCAGTTGGGCTTAGGATCCTGGTTGTCTCCATCAGGATCTGAGAGGAGATTGTAATTAAGGTAGTATGGTAGTAGTTTGATTCTCTTAATTTATGCTGCCTCATCTCTTCCTCAGTGTGCCTTTGTTGCTTCAGCTAGGCTGGTTTGTCTGCCCTGTGAGAGGCAAATGGTACTTTTTTTTCATCTTACTCTGGTGATGAGAGTCTACGTGACTTCACCGAGGTCACCCAGCATATGTCAGAGGCAAGACTTGAACCCAAGGCTTCCTAACTCTGTGCTGAACTCTCTATTCACTACTCTATGTTGGCCAAGATATAGTACATCTTAATTAAGATAGATAAATATTAAGAATATAATGAAATTTGTAAGGACATGTATGAAATAATGTAAATTTTTTAAAAAGTAGCTCAGAAAAATGATGATATTCTACGCAATGTAATTCCTTTATGTAAACAGGTAGTTGCCAAGCAAGTTTAATTGGCCATATTGATGTTTAGTGCTACATATAGGGATAGGGTCTCAACATGATTTCACTGGGCCAGGAAACTCCCAGATAAGGAAACTCCTTTAGCCAATCCAGGGAAGCATTTTTCTGCAACTTATGGCCTTAGAGATTTGCCTAGAGCACTGAGAGGTTGACTTGCCTAGGGTCACACAGCTAGTATGGGTTAGAGGCAAGACATGAATCCAAATTTTCTTGGTTTTGAAGATGATTCTCTAGCCCATGTGCCATGATGCCTCGCTTATTTTTTAAAGGAAGAGAAAGGAAATCCTCCACATCAAATATCTGTAATACTAATCTGAGTTAAAACTTCTGAATTCAGGGCGTCTAAGTGGTGCAGTGAATAGAGCATCGGCCCTGGAGTCAGGAGGACCCGAGTCAAATCCGGCCTGAGACACAACACAAAAACTAGCCATGTGACCTTGGGCAAGTCACTTAACCCCAATTGCCTTCCAAAAAGCAAAAAACAAAAACAAAAAAAACCCTTCTAAGTTCAGAAGTTGAAAACTGGTTAATTTTAATTTCTTTCTATATGCCTATCAATCATAAAAACAGGCACCATCTTATATAGTTTTGTGTCCCTATTATCTAGCAGAATTTCTTGTATGCATTAATCTTCACATACAAAGATAAATTAGAATCAAGCTACACATGTAGACAAGAGAGCTACAATCTCAGACCTCTTTCTGGTTCATGAAATATATTTCAAAAAAAGATTTGGGACCTAAGGCAATGGTGACCATTTAAGAGTATTAGACCATCAACTGTGAGAAGAGAAAAATATCAAAATCTATGGTTCAAATACTGCCTGGACAAAAAGGGAAAAAGAGGAAAGATCAGGAAATCTGTTGGTACAGACAAGATGATGTACACACAGGTGATGTAAACCCAACATACAACGTATTGCATGTAGTGTTAAGTAAAGATAGATTTATAAGACGAAAATCTACAACAGAGGTATTAAGTGATAAGAATGATAAAAATGGCTATTACACTTACCTGATATTTAGAAATGTCAATGCTTGTAGATTCAGAATTGCCTCTGGAATATACCGAATACAGTTTTGATACAAATTGAGACTCTCAAGAGAAACGAAGTGGCATGCTTCTGTAGGAATTTCTGAGAGGCGATTCCTTGATAGATCTGAAAGGAAAATACATTTCTCATTAAAATCAATCTCTCAAGTCCTCATTTTGCTGAAATATTAATGACAAAACCAGGGCTTATATATATATATATATATTTTTTTTTTAGAAAACCATTCACATTGCTTTAAACAGTGAAGCTACTCAATAAATATTTCCTAATTGACAGAATTTGCCAAAGCTTATGAATTTTATATGAACTATAAAAATGGTTTTAATCACTTTAACATAAGTAACCCCACATGTTGAATTTTTTTTTCAATTACTGGTAAATTCACCAATAACCAATCTGATCATCACACATGTCTGAAAATGTACTAGGCTAGGTGACGCAGTTGATGAAGAATGATGGACTTGGCCGTCAGGAACAGAGGGATTCAAATTCTGGCTCAGATACTTTTTTAGCTATGTCATCCTAAGTAAGTCATTTAACTTCAGCTTCAGTTTCCCCATCTCTAAAATGGGAATAATATAACAGCATTATCTCAAAGAGTTGTGAGAAAGAAATAAGATTTACAGATAGAAAAGCTCTTTTCAAGCCTTTAAGCATTATATAAATGCTAGCTATCAGCGATTGTTAGACTTACTACTATAGTTTACCACCTCTCTACCAAGAAGTGGTAGTTCCACTGAAGTTGAGATTAGTCACTGCCAAAGTTATCATTCAATTTTAGGGAGCCCTTGTAAAACAGTTTTCCCTAACCCACACAAAAAATTTGCTTCTCTAAAGTTTCCAAACTATTCAGAAAATATTTAGATAAACGCCCTCCTCCTCCCCCAATTTCTACAGATTATTTTGACAAGAGTTGTGAGCTGTCAAGAATAGTAATTATCTTGGAATTCATACCTGTTCAATTTTTTAAATGAACTTAATCATAAAAAACACAAATATTCACACATACAAGAAAAAAAAAAGAATAAAACTGTGAATTTCTATTATATGTGTTTTATACCAGAACAGTCTGACTTAGGCCACACCCTGGTGGTTTAGGTTCAATACTGGGATGAACCATGTGCTTTTAAGTCATTCAACAGTTTAACAAAAGGAGATTAAAGGAGATTTACTAAGCTATAGAATGGGAAAGATACTCAATGAGAGGACACTCTGATCTGACTTAGCTAAGTGAAGTCTTTCTGTCTCTTAGGATGCTTGTTGTGGTCAGTCAGCCAGGTCTCCAAGTAAGGCAAGAATTCCTCATGCTTGTTTTATACTAATACAACCAAGAAATGATGTCAAAAGTCACAGCCTTTAGTCCCTTGAGACAAGCAAAAGAAAAAATAACCTAACTTACATGGAACAGGGCAGCAAAGAGAGCTGGAGAATCTTTGATCTGGATTTTCTGGAGAATCCAGAATCTTTGCCAAGAAAATTCCAAATGGGGTCACAAAGAGTCGGACACAACTGAAAACAACTGAACAACAACAAAACTTGCATAGGGACAGGGAACAGAATTAGGATATTGCTCCCACTATGCCCTAATTACTTGATGATAAGGTCTTTAAGTTCTTCCAGAGCAGTGTTGTCAAAATCAAACAGAAATACATCAGATCTTGGATCCTTGAAGACAGCATAATGATTCAGAAAACCACAAATTAACATACTTACGTTTTACTGTATTTATTTATTTTATTAAACATTTATCAACTGTATTTCTTTGGCTTGGGCTGCACTCAAAAGTACTGGGGACCTGGAGGGGCGGCCAGGTAGCACAGCAAGTAAGAGCACCGGCTCCAGTGTTGAGAACACCTGGAGATCGAATCCCAGGCTCAGACACTTAGCACCCACCCAGAAACACCTGGCCGTGTAACCTTGAGCAAGTTACTTAACCCCGATTGCTTAAAAAAAAAAAAAATAAATAAATAAAAGTACTGGGGACCATAAGTTTGATACCTTTGTCCTTTGTTCTAGGAAGACCTTCTATCACTTTATGACTTTAGAGTTATTACTAGTCAACCCTGAAGTCACAAATACAAAAAGTCCAATATAAGTATCACTAAAGAAGGAAAAGAAAAACTCAGAAAGAAAGCTAAAGCAAAGTATAACACAATTTAATAATCTCCTGAAGGGGAGACTGAATATAGGAGAAGGAAGACCAAAAAATTAAGGCTTTTACCCCACCTTGGAAAAGGACTGAGGCATAAATCTAAATGATCTTGTCTATGTCGTGAGTGATGCCAAATCTTTTCACTTCACAGTGGGTCTTAACGTAAAGATGGGACTTGAGCCACAGAAGTATCAGGAATATCAGGGCTACATTAAAGATGATGCTTCTTGAAAAGACACTGGCAGATTAGGAGAACTGTCCTTTACCCACCTAGTGTTGCTTGGCCCATTTCCCTTCCTGAGAGCCCAGTGGGGAAAAAAGGGGGAAGGGAAAGGAATAACGACCCTTGGGGCGGCCAGGTAGCACAGCGAGTAAGAGCACCAGCTCCAGTGTTGAGAAGACCTGGAGATCGAATCCCGGGCTCAGACACTTAGCACCCACCCAGAAACACCTGGCCGTGTAACCTTGAGTAAGTTGGAATAACGAGCCTTTTCCCCCTTTGAGGGGCTGTCACCCTACATTTGTGGAAACTGAACAGACATTTGTTACCTTTTCCTTTTTGGCAGAGAGAAAGCTACCTCCCAAGAATGCCACCCTTTGGTCCTCTAACTGCTCCCTGAGGAGGAATTGTCCAGTGACCACCGGATATCCTACAGGAAGCAATGTGGAAGGACCAAATAGTTCTAGATTATAGCAAGCAGACGGTTAGACTAGGTCTGCTATTGCCACTACCCATGCCAGCGTCCACTCTGCTAGGGTCCATAATTCTGCCCACTTTATTGCCACTGAGACCTGACACACGGTACATATTTCCACTGAAGCAAAACATACTAAAGTTTTTCGCTTCTGAAATTACTTTAAAAATAAATGATTATCTCTTCTTTTAAAAAAAAAGTTTATCACAGGAAACAGTTACAGTTAAACATTTAACAAAAGATCAGATGGATGTTAGATTAAAATGTTAGATTTTTTTAAAAATTAAAATGAGATGCTAAAATAGAATATGATCAAGCAAAAAATTTATTTTAATGTCCTTATATTAACTATATTAACATAAAATATATCAAAAAGAGTTATATTGCCAGTTTGACCAAAAAATGACATCAATATAATCAAAGGGAAGAAGGAAATCAAGATAATTTTAAAATGTAGTAAATCAGAGCAAATGTAGCCAAAAGATTAAAATAATCACAGTGCATTTTAAAATAACACGGCACATTATCTACTGTATCCACTTCAAATACTGATATATCATACCAATACAACTAAATCAGCTTTAAAGCACAGATAAATATGACTTCTGTCTTGAGGAAAAATTGACAGTAAAATAAATATGCTTATAAGATTCTCTCTATACTATTATTATTATGTCTTTCTATATATATTATTTTTCTTTTCCATATAACTTTTTTGGAAATGAATTTCAAAATAACTAGCTATTTTATATAAGTGATCTAATCTTAAAAATAAGGTTTCTAATTAGAAGGTTGAAATTTTTTTCAGTTTGAGCTGTAGTTTGACAGTAGTCAATTCTTTCTCCACTAATTATATAAGCTTCAAGAATAGCATGAATTCATAAATTAATTGAATGCATTCATTGGATATTTAGACCACAAGTCATAGAGAAAATACTGATGGAGATTGTGGGGTTTTTTCTCCAAGTTTCTTGAAGGAGAAACTCACTGGACAGATCAAGAAAATTTTGATCAAATAGCATAATGAAAAATCTTTTATAATTTAAAAGACAAACCCAGAAAACATTCTTAAGTTAACCCAAAAGCTAAAAATTTTTTAAAAAAAGTTTCATGTCAATGAATGACTTCCTTGTTTTAAAGCAATTTTTTAGAAAGTCAAGTGAATGAATAACTACACAAAAATTTTAAATAAAATAATAGCAACTATAAAAACAAGAGAAAAAAAATTCTACACTATAACCAGAATGGATTTATACCAGGAATGGAGAGTTGGTTCAATATTTTAAAAAGTGATAAATATAATAGATTAGAAGAAAGAGAACAGCAACAACAACAAAATAAACCACCTACAGGACTATCAATAAATTTACAATTTTTTTCCCCCAAAATACAGCATCTATTTCTGCTAAAAAATACTAACAAATATAGGATAAACAGACTTTCCAATAGTACAATGAGTAGTATCTACCTAAAATAAAAATTCAGCATTATATGGAATAGGGATAATATAATTGTCCTTTCCAACAAGATTGCGGTAAAGCAAGGATGTTTACTATTTGATATGCTTCTAGAAATGCTAGCTATATAAGTAAGACAAAAAAAAAGAAATGGGGTAAACAATCATAGGTAAAGAACAAAGTTACTACTTTTAAAATGATATAATGGTTTATGTAAAGAACTATTGAGAGTCCATTAAAACATTAACTAGAAAAAAAAAACTTCAGCCAAGTTGCAGGGCACAAATATAATCCACACAAATGATCAGTAGTTCTGTATATTATCTACAAAACCTAGAAGGGAAAAATTCCAGTGAAAATATCTACAGAATGCCTTGTTGTCTATCACCCCTCTGTTAGAAGGCAAAAAGCAAGCTTCATCATTAGTATTCTGGAATCATGCTTGGTTACTGTACTGATCAGAACTGGAAAGGGAAGCATTCATTTAGTTAGTGCCTATTATTTAGCACCTATAATAACTGTAAAATCTTTAGCACAGTGCATGACATATAATAGCCATTTGATAAATGTTTATTGACTGAAAACTATAAAACTACAATGGCTAAATAGAAGACCTAAATAAACTGGTTAATTGACAAAGTTTGCTGTTTCTACCCCCTGTAAACACAGAACTACATAGATTGGCTTTCAAAAGCAGTGTAAAAGCAAGGTTTCTGACTCCTGCTCTTCTTACCAGGTACAGGATAAAGAAGAAAGTATGCTTGTTGTTAGGAGGATGGTACAATGTTTGGCAGGGACTTGTAAAAGTAGGGAATAGGACATGGGAGTGGTAACTAGCCCCTCCATCATCTTTAGCATGCACCCATTGGTGACCAGGCCCCTGCAAGGTCACTTTACACATTAAATTTAGTCCTAAAGAGTTGTCTCTTTATCAAATACAATACAGTAAAAGTTGTAGCAAGCATGATGTAAGTACTCTTTAATTTGAATGACTCACTGGCACTTCTACGTATTTACAAAATGAAAATTAATTATTAATAATGATGACTTCCATACACTGCAATATCATCCAGTGCCTTTTCATTTAAAAAATAAATTATGTACAGTATTGTTTTAAAGTCAAGTATATTTTATAATTCTCAGAAAAATGATTTTGCACAAATGACATATTTCACTGACCATAATATTTATTCCTCGAACAGCAGGATGAATCTTATTACTCTTTGATACTTCAACAACAGCAAAAAATGTTCTCAACAAAAAATTCAAGTCCCAATAGATAATAAAAATGATACTAGAACTCTAATGTTCCCTACAAAATATATTCATCCTTTGTCTAATAATTTTCACTATTCTATTTCAGAGTCGGAACTAGAGATAATGGAGGCAACTGTCCAGGATGCAGGATGTAATGTCATAAGAAAACAGATTTAGAGCTAGTAGGGAGCTCAGAGGTCATCAAATCCAACCCCCCTGATATTGCAAAACAATTGTGCTCTAAACTATCCTCCTTTCTACAATCTCGAGTCCCTGATCTTATTGCTGAATACAACCCTCTCACACCTAGGTATTGGGTCATTCCCTCCATTTATCACTTTTACTCTGGAAGGATGGTAGAGAAAATCATGCCACCCTTTTAAATGAGTCCACTACAAATTTATGTTACACAAACTGAACTGGGCTCTCACAGCTGCTAGAAAATCATTATATGTATTCGAGGGATTTTGCAATAGTGCAAAAATCTTTGGAAATAGATTGGATATGGGGCAGGGGGCAGGCAGGTGGGGATGGGGATGGTATGTGTGAGAGAGAGTGAGAAGTCAAAAACGACTCCTAAGTTGCAAGCCTGAGAGACTGGGAGAACAGTGCCATACTCTACAGTAATAGAGAAAGGGGGGGGGGAAAGGAGTTTTAAGAGGGAAGATAATGAGTTCGGTTTTGAACAGGATGAGTTTAAGGTATACTGAACATCCAGTTTGAGATGTCTGAAAGGTAGCTGGAGATAGGTAGCTGGAGAAGTTAGCTGTCCAGAGGTCAGCAGAGAGGCTGGCTGCGTCAAGACAGGTTGGAATGATTAATTTGTTTGACTTATATTTGTTACAAGAGTTTTCTTTTTTCCTTTTTTGTGGGTGAGGGCACAAAGGGAAAATGAGAAACTTTGAAAAAGTTTTGTATATGTTAGTAAGGCAAAGGTGGCACAACTTTCAAGAGTGGTGGTTAATGAGTGGTTAATACAATTTCCAAACCTTGTCTCTGGTTCATACATGCCTTGTCTCAGCTCTATTAACACCCTAAATCCTTTCCCTCTTCTCTGCTCTTCTCTTTTTTTTTTTTTTGTCTTTTGGAAGGCAATTGGGGTTAAGTAACTTGCCCAAGATTACAAGGCTAGTTTTTTTGTGTGGGTGTTAAGCGTTTGAGGCCAGAACTGAACTCGGGTCCTCCTAACTCCGGGGCCAGCGCTTTACTCACTGAGACTCCTAGCCACCCCCCTCTTCTCCTTTTAATAAAGACTTTCAGCTCTTTTTTTCTTTCTCATTTGTGTGGTTCAGATATTTAAAATATCCTGTGCAGCTCCCAGAAGATTAGACTTGAAAGTTTTTCTGTAACCTTTTTTTCTCTTGTAAGGTCTAACTGCCCAAAAAAGGCATATTATTTGTAATTGTTTTCTCTTAATGCCAGAAGTAGTTATAGGTCACACTTTTAAAATCAGCTCTTTTCTTCTCCTTTTTCCTTGCCTGAGGGAGAAACTGCTTTCTCCTTTATGTGGCTTATAAAATGCCAGGAGAAAAACAGTACAATCATCCTACCTATGTATGTAGGTAGCTTGTCATCAAAAGATGCTGTCATAGTTGCTTTAATAACATTCTTAAGTTTTTTACTCCAGTCTTTGCTATTTGCCCTGCATCTGCAGAGGGTTGTTTTTTTTTTGTTTTTTTTTTTTTTCTGCATTGCTAAGTCCCCTAGCAGGTTTTTAGATAATTTCCCATTTGGATTCTGGTTTACTAAAGGGCTATACTGTTTGTCTGTTTTTGCAAAGAACTTTTTATTCAGAATTTCTTTCAAAATCCTATGTTTTTATACAGAAGCATAACAGTGTTCTCTCCTGAGATACTAACCAGGTAGGCAGAGGCATCACCTATGGAAATCAGACCACTGCTCTGGATCATAGCAAGATAATTGATCTGTAAGCATTATCATTTCAACTCTGAAGGAAATGAAGGCAAAGAAATGAAATTTGGTCATATGTAAATTGAATTCACAACTAGACCAGATTGATCATAGTGTAATAAACAAAGAAGATGCTTAATCTTTGGTGAATACTGAATATAACAAGTCCCCCAATTCACAAAGAGCTTGTACTTCACAAATTTGACATGTTTCAAAGCTAGATGATGTTTTCTCATGGCAACAATAGATTCAAGCTAACCCACAAAAATAAATTTAGCCCCAAATGTAGGTGAACTGTATTTCTGAAATTTTGCAATTTGAAGTAAACTGAAGCAATAATGCTCTAATAAAATAAAAACAAAACAATAAAACAGAGTAAAAAATAGTATCTTCGTATATTGAAGAGTGGATCCTGAAGCCTGAGAAGCAGGTTTAATTAGAAGGTGTGGATAACTCTTATAAAGATTCTTCAGGGCCTGTTTCAAAGGCTTTAGAATTGTTTACTTCAAATCTTGTAACTTTCCTTTCCCATAATACAGGCATAGCACATACATCGAATTAGGATTATTTTTTGACTGACAAATGGGAGCAAACTGTTGCATGAAGAAAGAGGGGAAGGAAGATGAGGAATTGAGTAGAATGAGTGTTACGACTCAATTTGACTGATCAAACTCTAGGTGATACTAAATCAACATGTAATCAACCTTCCCTCCAATTTTATGTGCATTCTCCTTAGTGTTACTGATATGCTATAAACAAAATAGATATTAAAGGATTAAGGTTAATTAAAATTTAAATTAAAATAAAAAATTAACCCACCTTAGGCTAACAATAAGGAATAGGAGAGGGAGCTGATAATTTGTCAACAAACTTCTTGGAATAAAATGCATTTGTAATCTTTTTTTTTTTAATGCATTTCAAAACGCTTTGTTTCCTTTGTTCAGTAAGGTCACTGCTAGAACTGATGAGGTGCAGGCTCTGGGAACCGCCCCCCCCCCTTGGACTCTGATTAAATTGTATAAGGCATTTGCATGAGGCCATAAGCCTTACATTGTGGCTGAGCCCAAACCTCTGTTACCAGACTTCTCACCCTTGAGCCTATCAAAATACCAACCCACCCTTGAACTGGCCTAGCCCACCATTGTCTTGTAGTCTCCAGATAGCCTCCTGTAACTTCCCACCCTTAATCACTCATTGACCCTCCCCAAACTCCTCCTCTAGAGGACCCCTAGATTCCTCCCACAACCTTCTGTATATAAGACCCCATCTTGTCTCCATGTCTGTGAGAGCGCCATAGAATAACCTAGCACAAGCTTACTCTGTGTCCAATGCAAGCGAACTTTTAATAAATTTTACTTTCCTTTGCTGAGAGAAGACTTGAGTCGAATTCTTTCAGCAGGACCCGGTGTATTGGTATTTTGGGGTCTCCAGAGCAACCCTAACCCTCTTTACAAGTAACCTCTTCAGAACTATCTCTTTTCTCCTTTCTGGCTAAATATGAAAGATTAAATCCAAATTAAGTAACTTGTTTTATTAACAATAAATCAGGACACCGTTTCTGCTATTATTTCTTAGACATATACTTTTAAATCATTAATCCTCAAATGCATTCTATGATGATACAAGAGGAGTCTAAGTAGTTAACCCTCACTATAACTTAAATTTCCATTTACTATATAGACTTCAAACTCAGACCACCATCTCCAAACTATTAAATTAAATGTGATGTGAAGAAAACTTGGACAAAAGCTTTCAAGAAAAGGAACACTAGGGGTGGCTAGCTGGCGCAGTGAACAGGAGGACCTGAGTTCAAATTTGACCTTAGATATGTAACACACACACACACACACACACACACACTAAAAAACTAGCTGTATGGCCTTGGGCAAGTCACTTAACCCAAACTGCCCTCCAAAAAGCTTAATAAAATAATTAAAAAAAAAAAAGAAAAGGAACACTATCTTCTACTACCACCACCACCACCACCACTACCATTTTACTGTTAAAAAAAAAAGAGACCTCTCAGAATTTGTTCAAACACAGTGAAGAAACTCTTCTTATAATACTTTTTTTTCCCCTGCGGTTGAATGGCAAATTCCTCTCTTAATAAAATTTCAAAAGGGAGGAAATCAGACTTTTTTTCCCCATAGCACATTGTCTAGTGCTAGGTCAAAATAGAATCTGCACAATACATCAGAATGTTTTCCTTTACACCCAAAGAGTGGGCTGGTCTCATTTCACACCATTAAAATTCATGCCTGGAGGATTTCCTGATGTATAAAGGTTTGTTGAAGGTTGGGGTGGGGAGAAGCTAAGGAGAAGAGGTTTGGATTGTAGATTTTTGTTTTTTTACAACTATCCTGATTTACTTCCCATTCCTGGAGTAGGCTGAATCATTCTCTAAATTATTATTTTTTAAATTTGTTTATTTATTTTTAGTTTTCGACATTAACTTCCATAAGTTTTAAAATTGTCCTCCTCTTTTCCCCCTCCCTCCCCAAGATGGCCTACAACCTGATAATAGGCTTTACATACACATTCCTATTAAACATATTTTCACATTAGTCATGTTGTATAGAAAAATTATAATGAATGGGAGAAGACATGAAAAAGAAAAAAACAAAACAAAACAACAAAAGAAAAGAGTCTGCTTTGTTCTGCATTCCGACTCATAGTCCTTTCTTTAGATGTGAATGGCATTTTCCATCGTGTGTTCTTTGGAATTGTTTTAGGTCCCTGCACTGCTGAGAAGGGCTAAGTCTATTAAAATCAGTCCTCAAACACTGTGGCTGTTACTATGTACAATGTTCTCCTGGTTCTGCTCCCCTCACTCAGTATTAGTTCATGTAAGTCTCTTCAGGTTTCTCTGAAGTCTGCCTGTTCATCATTTCTTATAGCACAATAGAATTCCATTATATTCATATACCACAACTTGTTTAGCCATTCCCCAACTGATGAGCATCCTCTCAATTTCCCGTTCTTGGCCACCACAAAAAGAGCTGCTATGAATATTTTTGTACACATGGGTCCCATGGGGTAGAAGCTCTGGGAACCCCCTTGAACTGTCCTTGAGTCATCCCACTTAATGAAAATTTTGCCTGAGGCCAATAAACCTTTCATATCAGTAGACCCAAATCTGTTACTAGCCTAGCCCTCCATTTTCCAGCTACTCTACACCCTTGATCCTCCCAAAATATCTATACTGAAATCTGTTACCCTTAAACTAGCCTAGTCCTCCATTGTCGGTAACCTCCAGCTTTTTTCCCACCCTTAATCTCTCATTACTGGAGTATGATCTCATTTGACTCCTCCTCAAGACCCCCCAAACTCCTCCTCTAGATCACCCATAGAACCTTCCCACATCTTTCTTTATATAAGCTCCATCTTGCCTCTATGAGGGGGCTAAGAATCATCTAGCTCAGACTCACTCTGTCAGATTATTCTGGTCCGCTCGTCCAATACAAGTGTCATAGATATCTAGGCTCCTTAAGAGTCTACCCATTATGGCGAATCTCTAATAACTTTGCTTTATTTTGGCTGAGAGAAGACTTGACTAGAATTCATTTGGTTGGTATTTTGGGGACTTGAGCACCCTAAAACTTAAATCTCAACAGAGCCTTTTCCCATTTTTATAGCCCTTTGGGCATAGTTCCAAATTGCTCTCCAGAATGGCCGGATGGGTTCACAGCTCCACCAACAAAGAGTTAGTGTTCCAACTTTCCCACATCTTCTCCAACATTTATCATTTTCCTGTTTTGTCATGTTAGCCAATCTGATAGGTTTAATGTGGTACCTCAGAGTTGTTTTGTTTTGCATTTCTCCAATCAATAGTGATTTAGAGCACTTTTTCACATGACTATAGATAGCTTTAATTTCTTCCTCTGAAAACTGCCTGTTCATATCCTTTGCCCATTTTATCAACTGGAGAATGATTTGTGTTCTTGTAAATTTGACTCAGTTCTCTCTATATTTTAGAAGTGAAGCCTGTATCAGAGACACTAGTTGTAAAAATTCTTTTCCAGTTTTCTGCTTCCCTCCTAATCTTGGTTGCATTGGCTTTGTTTGTACAAAACCTTTTTAATTTAATGTAATCAAAATTATCCATTCTGCATTTCCTAATGTTCTCTATTTTTTATTTGATCATAAATTCCTCCATTCTCCATAAATATGACAGATAAACGATTCCCTGCTCCCCTAATTTGTTTATAGTATCATCCTTTATATCTAAATTGTGTACCCATTTGGACTTTATTTTGGTATACAGTATAAGATACTTATCTATGCCCAGTTTCTGCCATACTATTTTCCAGTTTTCCCAGCAGTTTTTGTCAAATAGTGAGTTCTTATCCCAGAAGCTCGAGTCTTTGGGTTTATCAAACAGTAGGTTACTATAGTCATTGACTACTGTGTCTTGTGTAACTATCTATTCTTCTAAGCCCCCTTACCCTGGCAATTGATACCAGCCCTCAACAGGAAATTGCCCTTTTGAAAGTCATAAATAATCTCTTAACTGCCAAATCTGAAGGCTTATTCTTAAGACTTTGTGGTATTTCATTATCACTAACCTATCACACCCTCTCTTCATGGATATGTATCTTCTCATCTCTGCGTTTGTGACATTGCTCTCTCCTTATTCTTCTCTTACTTATGTGACCAATCCTCAAGTCTCTTTTGTTGGACCATCTATCATAGCACATAACTGTGGGTGCACACCAAAGCCCTGCTCTCTACTCTTTCTCAGATCTACATTTCCAGTCCTCCTCTCTACTTTGGGTTCTAGTCCTGCCCTACCAACTAATTATAGAGTATTTCAAGTTGAGCATCTTAGATATGTTAAACTCAGTAAGTTCAAAACAGAATTCATTATCTTGCCATCCATAATGATCTCTCTCCAAACTTTCCTATTTCTGTCAAGGCTGATACCATTATTCCAGTCACCCAGGTTCACAACCTTGGTACCTGTCACTTATCTCAAACATCCACTAAATTGCTAAATACTGTCCTTACTCCCATAACCTCTCTTCCCTCCTCTCTACTCAAATAGTCACCACCCTAATTCAGGCCTTCATTACTTCTTGCCTGCACTATCACCATAGATAACCTCATAACTAGTCTTCCTGCTTCAAATTTCTCATCCAATCAATGCTTCACAGGGCTGCCAGTGATTTTCTTAAAGCACAAATCTGACCATATCAACCCTCTACCCAATAAACTCCAGTGACTTCCTAATACCTGGAAGATAAAAATGTAAACCCTTTGCTTGGCATTTAAAGCCCTTCTTAACTTGATACCAGGTTACCTTCTTATGCTTAACACATTATATTCCCTTCCATGCACAGTACGGTCAAGGCAAGCTAGTCTTCCTGCTACTCCTAAAAAACAAGGTATTTAATTTCTTGCCTGCATGCATCAGCACTGGCTATTATTCTCTACGCCCGTGTAAGGCTGTCCTCCAAGCCTAGAATTCATTCCTCTCCTCACCTGTGTATCTAATAAAACTATCTCTAGTTTTCATCAAGACTCAGCTCAAGTGCCACTGTCTATCTGAAACTTTTCCTGATGCCCTTAGCTACTAGAGACACCCTTTAAAAATCACCCATATCTATTCTGTGTCTACCTATGTATGTCTATGTTGTCTCATCTAGTTAGACATAAGTTCCTTAAGGGCAGGGATTGCTTTCCATTTTATCTTTCTACCCCCAGCACCTAGCCAAATACCTAGAACATAGTAGGTAATTAGTAAAAGGTTACTGATCGAAGGATGTAAAGGAGATTCTATTGTAATATAGTTAGGAATGAGTTTAGAAATCCCCCAAAGTCCCTTTCAACTCAGATTTTTGTGATCTATGAGATTTAGATAGAGGAATAAGTTGAGTTTTGGTGAGATCTTTTGGGGACAAACATGTTATTAACTCCTAAAAGGGAGCACTTAGCACAGGGTTGGTGCATAGAAGATATTTAGCCAATTGCTTTTTGACTGATAAGGTTTTGCATCTGTGCATTGGTCAACCTACTGTGTAGCCTCATGTGTCCAAAATAACCACCAATTTATTCCTGGAGAAGTGTGCAAAGAAATCAGAAGAACGTCTTAAATTGGCTCCAACTGCTCACATGATCTGTTTTTATTGCAGGCTTCTTATTGTTATGGGGATTGTTTTACAACTAGACCATGTCTGATAGAAAAAAAAAACTTGTTTTTTTAAACTCTGTTAGATGAAAAGTTCTATTACTTAAGAAGAGAACAAAAGCCTCTTCCTAAATCTTAAGTGAGTATAACTTCAACAACCATCACCTCCTTTCAAGGTAAGAGAATGGATTAGAAGAATAATGGACAAAAAAGGAATCCTTTTAAAGCTGTGTCTTTACAGGAAACAGATCAACTTATTCCAAGTCTATTTAGACCTAAGCCAGTATAAATAAACTCCTAGAATCTTAAATAATGTGCCCCCGATATGCCTCATCTCTAATAACTGCAAAGAGAACAAGACTTCCCATCTTCATCAATATATTCTGTCTCTCTCCAGTTCAAATTTTCCTTCCATCTAATACTCTCCTAGTGGGCTATATTCCTGGTTTCTCTACACAGGCAGCTGATGTTCTTCCCAGAATCCATTCTTTACAGGGCCTCATCTCTTTGTGACTCCACTGCCCATCATCCTCACACTCTTTACTAGGTTACCCTCTTCATACCATTATCTTCTGCTCTTTCATCTTAAATGGATGACTGCTAATAGATGACAAGCAACAGGAAGTAGCGGATAGCCAACAGAATGACAGACTTGCAGAAGATGACTTGGATTCAAATTCTGCCTCCAGAGCTAAGTGGGCATACCTCTAAATGTCTATCAGCAGTTTGATTATCTGTAGGATGGGGATAACAAGGGCACTTACCTTCCAGTGTTATTGTGGTAAACAAGATAATGTACAAAAAGGTATTTTGCAAAGCTTAAAACACTACATAAATGTGAGCTATTATATTTCCAACTGTTTCCCAGATACTTCCATTAGATGTATTATTCCTGACTCCAACCTAACAAAACCCAAAGCGAAGTCATTATTTTGCTCATGAAAAATGGGTTCCCCCTTCCTGAACTGCTTGTTTTTGCACTGGTGCCATTACCCCAGTCATTTTTAATTTGTCCTTCTCTCTCACCAAGCTCTGTCCTTCCTTCCTTTACAATAATTTCCACACATCCATCCCTTTCCATTCATGCCATTATCACCTCGTGCCTAGACCAGTGCAATGTCTTCCTAAGTAAGTAGTCTATTCTCCTTCAGTCTCTTGTCCCTCTACTCCATCCTGCACTTCACTTAGACTGACACAATATTAAGCTTCCCCAAACATCCTTTTCACCAGGTCAGTCTCACGTCTGAAATTTCTCATTGGCTATCCCTTATCTATAGATGAAGTCCAAAGTCCTTACCCTGGCATTCAAAAGTCTTTAGAATCTATCCTAACTTACCCTGCCACCTTCGCTTCCCACTTCTCACACAGAATGGTCTATGTCAGTTCTTAACCTTTTTATGTGTCATGTGACCCCTTTGGCAGTCTGGATAAGCCATGGACCCTTTCTCATAATTAATTTTTAAATGAAAAATAGTAATAATAATTATAAAATGAATGAGATTACAAAGGAAATCCATCACAATGAAATATGATTATAAAAATATTTTTAAAAGTTCATGAACTCAAGGTTAAGAATGCTTATTCCATAGCAACAAAACTGTTGCTTACCATCCCCATAATATGCCTTATATTTTACTGCCTCTATGCTACTCTCATCACCTAGAAAATGGCCCTTCCTCCACCTATAAATACCACTCATCATTTAAGACCCAGGTCAAATTTCTCCTGCTGCATGAAGCTTTACACTTGGTACTGACCTGTCCTTCTTCTGCTCCTATAATGACTAGACAATTCCCTTAGCACTTATTTTTATCTCGAATTTTTAATAATATTTTCATGTATTTAGATACCATTTGCCCAACTAGTAAGTTAAATATGTCAAGATTCTTGAGGGTAGAGACTTATTTTATATTTCTTTGCATTCCTTATAACATAAAACACTGCATATAAAAACAGCTCAATAAATATTTAATGAACTTATTGCTTTGAAAGACATTCATTTATATCAGACTAGCCAGCCAAAGTTAGTAAGTCTTCTAATTTTATCGCCACAGCACTCTTTCCTAGTTCATATATATTGTTTCTTCTTCTGTTTTGCCTTTCTTTATCCCTTTTCTAAACATTTCTTCAGCACCACCCTCCTTTCTTCTAGTAAGAAGAAATAGGGTTCTCTAAGAAGGATAGAATACAGCAGAGTGTGCACAGCAACATGACCCTATAATTTATTTTTCCAACCACATCTGATGTGGTTGGAGAATTCAGATATGCAGCTGTAGATGCATTCAGATATGCAAATGTAGTCTCAAGTCTCCTTGATATCACTGGCGTCACCCTTTTTTATACTTGAAGTGACTTAGAGTCTAAACAAAATGCAGGCAAGAGGTGTACTATCAGTGTCCCCTGCTGATGTTAAACCTAAATCACTTTTTAATCTCAAAATAGCTCTCTGTACCCACCCCTCTCCAACTTCTGAGTCCCATGGCTTGCCATTTGCTCTCTTGGCATCATTGTTACTACCCTTTATTCTACCTAGAATTCTCTAAGGTTGTTCTGAGGAAAAGCACTTTGGGTTTATTTTTCTTTCTTTCTTGGGGTGTTTGGGGGGAAGAAATTTGTTTCCCATGCCTAGACTGCTCTCCTTTTCATATCTTGGAACCCTCAGATCCCTTTAAGGCTCAGCTCAAGTAAGTACCATGTTTTAAGAGGCCTTTCCTGATTCTCCCTGTTATTAGTGTTGCTTCCCTCCCCCTTATTTATTTTGTATATAATATTTATCTGAGAACATATAGCAACCCCCAATAGAAGATAAATTCCTCAAGGGCAGCAGCCAACCATCTCATTTTTATATCTGTATCCTCATTATCTACCCTAGTTGACTTTAAAATAGGCTAGAAGGATCAGGAACTTTTTTTAGATGGGGAGACCTGAGCATATTTACAGGCAGATGGGAATGAACCAGTATGAAAAGAGAGACTGATGACATAGGGCTGAGAATGGTGACTACTGGAATAAGTTGTACAAGAGGAAATGGAATCCAAGGCACAAGGAGAGGAGTTAGTTTTAATTAGTAATAGGCAGTCCTCTTCTTCTATGACCAAGTAGTGAGAAGCAAACAGATTTGAAGAATGAAGAAGAGAAATTTGAGGGTTTTGTAGCTTCAGTCTTCTTAGGAAAGTGCTGTGTGTGTGTGTGTGTGTGTACATACGTGCGTGCGCGCACGAACAGGCCCACACGGGGGAGTGTTGGGAGATACACATGTTGATGAGGGGATAGGAAAAAAAAATTTTAAACAGTTGCAGTGGGGAATGAGACATGAAATGATTAAAGATCAATAGAGGGATTGCTGAGCATTATGGAGTACCCAACTGAAGTTATACACCATGAAGTTTTAGTGGATGAAATCAGCTTTCATGATCTCCTCCAGTGATGCTTAGCAACACAGAAGGGGCACATTCTGAGTCTAATCTTTCTCTTGATTATTCAACATTCAAGTGTTTTCCAGAACCCTGTCATCACAATTTAACAGTAAAAAAAAGAATCAATAACAATAGATAAGTTCCACCAATAATAAGTAAGCGATAGACTATTATGAAATAGAAGGAAAGATTACAAAATCTTGTATTATTATTTATTAGTTATTTCTTCCTTTATATGAGTAAAGTTTTTTTTTTTTCAGTTTTACTGATAAAGCAAAAGAGTTGTTCTGGTACAGTGAAATAAGCCTTGGCTCTAGGGCAGGAGGATGTGGGTTCAAATCCAATCTCTGAAGCTTACTCCCTGGGTTATCTTGAACTACTGGACCTCCTTAGGCCTCAAAGTCCTCATCTGTAAAATAAGAAGCTTGGACTACATGGCCTTTGAAGTTCCTTCCAGTTCTAAGTCTCTGATTCTACATTTGAATAATAATAGTCAGTATTTATACATTACCTTAAGATCTGAAAAGCAATTTACAAACATGATTTCATTTGATCCTCAAACAACTCTGAAGGTAGGTGCTATTATCCTATTCTTACAGATGAGGAAAAGGAGGACAAGTGCTTTGCCTAAGGGCTCACAGCTACTAAGTGTCTAAAGCTGGATCTGAATTCGGGTCTTCTTGAAACCAAGTCCAGCACTCTTATCTATTGCTCCAGGTCCACTTTCTCCTTTAGACAATAAAAATATTGCTTTCTAGTTTTCTCTAGCATGTTAACTAGAAAACTAACTTTAAAAAATCTTACATTTCCTTCAGTAACTAAAATCAGAAAGCATATTCTTGTTCCTTATGTGACAGGAATCTTTTCCTCCACTTTTGCTTTTCATATCAGGTCTCTTAAAGCAACGTTGGATGATTTTGCCATCTCCAATCTTGACTCAGTTCTCTATATATTTAAGAAATGAGGCCTTTATCAGGGACACTGGTCATAATAATTCTTTTCCAGTTTTCTGCTTCCCTCCTAATCTTGGTCACATTGGCTTTGTTTGTACAAAAAACAACTCTTACACTGTTATTTTAGTTCTGGTCCCTCAGAAGGTAGGCAGGGTAATGAATGAGGTTCATAGAAAGTATAATGAGGATGGTAGGAAGGGAGAGGAAAGACTCCCCAAAAAGTGTTTATTACAAAGAAAAGTTCCTTTTTGAGACCTCCTGAAATCACAAAATAATTGACTTGTTTCCCAAAATGTTGAATACCTGGGGTGGCTAGGTGGTGCAGTGAATAGAGCACCAGCCCTGGAGTCAGGAGGACCTGAGTTCAAATCCAACCTCAGACACTTAACACGTTACTAGCTGTGTGACCTTGGGCAAGTCTCTTGACCCCAACTGCCCTGCATTCCCCACTCCAAAAAAAAAGAAAAAAAGAAAGAAATATTGAATACCTATGAGAGTTCTAATAAAAGTTATATACAGACACAGATTTCATGTAGAAAACAACAGTTTTAATGAAAAGTAAACTATTGCAAGAAAACAGTGGATAAACAAGTATTTGGTATTTTGGAACAAAATTTCTAAATATTTACCAAACCATCTTTTAAAACTGACCCAAATGTCTTTAATTTTCTCTCTCTCTCTGAACGCAAATGAGTCTTCTAAAATCATTAGTGCAAATCCTGCTTTTCTGGATTTAACTAAAGCATAAGAGATTTTATTCTAGCCCTTCTCTTTGATAAATTCTTAGTCTGTAATAGCCACCAAATGGCAATTAATTTTCTTTTACTTAATGAAATATGTCCATTACAAGTCAAAGTTATAATTGTTAAGTTAGCTTTTCTTGCCATTAGATCTTTCCATTAGATCATTAGATCTTTTTTTAATTTTTCCTTTTTTAAAAATCACTAAGTAATGTAGTTCTATTTTTAAAGGCCCAATTCTACTCCTTGCATTGACCATAATACAGTTCCATGAAGAAAGATTAAAGCCTATCTTACTTTGTAACAAACCAATCTCAATCACCAATCTTCTGTTCCTTATAAAGCCAACATCAAAGGCAGAATTCCTAATTAATCCACTGCAGTGGCTCCATCTTGTACATGGGATAAAATATAAACTCCTCTGTTTGGCTTTTAAAGTCTTCCATAACCTGGACCCAACCTATTTTTCCAGCCTCTCTGAGCATTACTCCTCCTGGGCATTCTATCATCCAGCCAAACTCACCTCTTTATTGTTCACTCAGGACACTCCTTTCCTTTTTATACCTTGGCTTCTTGCTTTGGCACTGGCTCTCTCCCATGCCTGAAATGAACTCCCTCTTCACCTCTGTCTCACTGAATAACTTTCTTTCTTTGGGGGTAGCTCAAGCACCACCTATCAAGTTTTTCCTGATCTCCCCAACTTCTAGTTCTCTCCCTCTGAAACTACCTTGTATTTAACTATTTTCAGGTGTGTGTGTAAAATTGTATATATTTTCTTATTTTGCAAAAATGTATATATTTTCTTATTTTTTATTCTGTATGCACATACAAATACACATGCATATACATATATATGCACACATATGTAGAGTCCTTCTTAATAGGAATTATTTCATTCATTGTATTTGTATCCTTAGTATCTAATGTCTGGCCCAAAGTAGGCCCTTAATAAATGCTCATTGAGTGATTGATCCCAGAATTCTCTTTTTACTGATATAATCTTAATTATTATTATTATTACTGTTGTTTTTACTCTGAAAAGTAGCCAGGAAAGAATGTAGTTTAGGAATTGCTGCTTTACCCCTCTCCCATCCTCTACCTTCCATTCTGATTTACCTTCACTTGTGAAATCTTGATTCCAAGAAACATTTCACTTCTTTTTCCCCCCTCCCAATCCCTGTGCAACTTCATTTCTCTAGATAACAAAGCTCTCTGTTCCCTTCCCTTTCCCTATATTTTAAAGGTGTTTTTTTATTATGAACTTAAACATCATATAAGATTATATGTGAAATTGTACATTTCTATTATATTCAGTTTTTTAAAGTATATATGAATTTTAATACGATAGTAGCAAAACTATCCTATTTGTCACCTTTTTGTCCTATTTGTTTCTTGTGAGTATTTTAATACTTCCTAGATATTCCTTTCTCCTTTTTTTATATCACTATTACTGCTTGCCTACTCCCCAAGCCCAACTCTT
This sequence comes from Petaurus breviceps papuanus, assembly GCF_028583685.1. Lineage (NCBI taxonomy): Eukaryota > Metazoa > Chordata > Mammalia > Diprotodontia > Petauridae > Petaurus > Petaurus breviceps. Next base: position 5,569,060 of record NW_027187301.1, read on the forward strand.
TCCAACTCCCACTCCCAAAGAAAAACTTCTTTTTTATAAGGAATCAGCACAGTGCTTGTCACCTAGTAGGTGCTTAATAAATGCTAGCTGACTGACAGTACAGCCAAGAAAACACATTCATACACTGTCCGTGTCTGAAAACGTCTCATTCTGAACCTCTAGCCCATCACCACTAACAAGCAGGAAGCATGGGTTTTCATCAGTCTTTTGAAGAAGTGGGCATTGCATTACAGTGAATTCTAAAGTCTATCAAAATTCTTTTCCTTTTCATCACTACAATTATTGTATAAATTATTTACCTGGTTCTACTAATTTCACTCACCATCAATTTGTGATAAAACCAAGTCTTGTCAGATTTCTCTGAATCCATCCTGTTTGCCATTTGCTATGGCAGTCATATTCCATTAAGCACATGTCATAATTTATTTTGTTATTCCCCAATTGATGGGTACTTATTTTGTTTCCAAGTCTTACTAAAACAAAAAAGTGCTACTTTCCTAAATAGGGGTCTTTTCCTTCAGTCTTTGATCCCTTTAGAGGGAAAGAGTATACATTATTTAGTAGATTTTTCTCTTCCTGCAGGATTTTGTTGGTAATATACAGAAATACTGATGATTTGTGTGGGTTTATTTTATATCCTGCAACTCTGCTGAAGTTAATCATTTTAAATGTTTTTAGTTATTGGGTTTCTCAAAGCACACCATCCTATCATCAACAAAAAGCAACAATTTTGTTTCCTTTTTGCCCAAGCTTATTCTCTCAATTTCTTTTTCTTCTCATTTATTGCTAGCATTTCTTGTTTGGTTGTCTTTTGTGCTTCAAGAGGACCAAAATGACATACATTGGAGCCAAAGTACAACTGTGTACAACTGTGGCTGATTAGACCAATGTGACTTTGAAAAGCTACACCACAGATCAGGCACATATAAACCATATGAACATCTGGAGTAGAGATGTCTCAATTTGTGTATCTCACATTTCTTTTGACCTACTGTAATTCTGCTTTGCTCAGAGCACAGAGCCTTCTTTGATGTGGGTATATCATGCTGGGCAGTCCCTTTGCCAGCATCACATATGTCATACAATTGGTTCCAAAGTTCTTTAGAAAGACCTCGAGAGGGTTTCTTGTATCACTTCTTCTGACCACGATGTAAGCACCTGCCTTATTTGTGTTCTCCATAAAATATTGTCTTTTAGACAAATATACTTTTAGCATCCAAAAAACATGGCCAGTCCATCAGTTGTACTCTCTGCAACAGAGTCTGAAAACTTAGCAGTTTAGTTTGAGAATGGATCTCAGTTTCCAGTAGTACCTTATCTTACCAGGTGATCTTCAGAATCTTCCTAAGACAATTCAAATAGAAGCGAATCAGTTTCCTGGCATGGCACAGGAAGACTTTCTAAGTTTCACAGGCATACAACAATGAGATCTCAACAACAGCTCTGTAGTTGAAGGAGTCTTACCAAATTCATTTTAGGAGGGGCAGTTAGGTGGCACAGTGAATAGAGTACTGACCCCAGAGTCAGGAGGACCTGAGTTCAAAACCAACCTCAGACACCTGACACTACCTCTGTGACAAGAGGGTTAAGATTATGAAAGGAAGAAACTGAAGCCAGAATAAGAATTATGGTATGGCAGAACAGGAAGGTTTAAAGACCCTAAAGGTTAAAGTGAAGATGAAGAACATATTTAAAAGGAGTAAGGCAGGAGGCGAGATGAAAGGATAGATGGTTATGATTAAAGAGAGGAATTAAAGAGTTCCAGATCATGGGACTATCAGGGCAATAATGATGAAATCTAGGGCATGACCATGATAATAGTTGGCTGGGATAAAATGAAAATAACATGCAAAGAGAATTGAGAAGGTTGATGAATTGGGAAACCGCAGACTTTCAGGGGATTGTGATATATAATGGAAGAGAATGACACCAAGGCCAAAAGATGGTTGCAATGAGGATCTGAACATAATTATATGGAATCAATCTCAAAGGAAAGGCTGGAGGGAGAAAAGAGATTTTTCTGGAAGTGGCAGCGATAAGACAAGTAATCCTATTCTTAGTGCTAGCCCAGTATTCTAGCATCAGGAGAGAAGAAACACCTAGGGAGAGTGGCCAAGATATAATCTTCTAGAAGGAGCCAAATTTCTGTCTGTACCAGAAGATGGAAATAATGTGAAAAGAAGAAATCTCGAATAAAACACAGAGTGTAAATAGGACAAGAATTCCAAAGCATACAGTGGAACAGAAAGGCAAAAAGATGGTGTGCATTGTAGAAGTACACCCTACAGCACTGGTGTCAAACTCAGATTTCTGCCAGCAGTATGCTGACTTAGAAGATCACATATTAAGCAGCTCACTGGGCTAATGAGTTTAATACCTCTGCTGTAAAATTAGAGGGTTGAGGTAGATATGGCTGAACATATAGAAGAGAAAAAATTTTCACCTCAACTGTGTTCAACTCTGAATAAGAAGGATATAGAAGCAGGAGCTAGGAGTTTGTCTTATAACACGAGAGAAGGACCAGTTAAGCAACTCTTCCTTCCTCCCATCCCCTTTCAAGGAATTTTGCTAATTAATTACACTGGGGAGGGAGAATCCACAGTCTCCAAACACATGGGAATTCAATGTAGGTGTTTGGATCAGCAGAATTCTTGTTGCTCAGACCAGACTGAATTCTCACTTGACATCAGCCTCATCTCAAGATGCAGGGGATAAGTCATACCCAGAACACACCCTGCAGACAGAGCAAGCACTTAGTTGTAAAAAATAATACCTAGAATTTATATAGCACTTTAAGGTTTACAAAGAACATATTAAGTACATTATTTGATCATCACAACAATATATGAAGTAGGAGTTTTTATTTTCATGTTACAGATGAGAAAATGGAAGCTGAGAGAAAAGTGCCTTGGCCAGGATCACCTGGGTAGTAAGTGTCTGAGGGAGGATTTGATATGGGGTCTTGCTGATTTCAAATCCAGTACACTCCCCACTGCTCCACCTAGCTGCCAACATCTGAGTGCTGAGAAACATACATTTGATGTTGTAGCGCCAATGCAATATTTACAGCAGCCACAATCATGATAAAGACTGTCACTATAAGTATGGTATGATATTTGATCACAAAATATACCAAACTCTCCAGACAGAAGATAGAACTGAAGCATTTATTTAGACACCAGAAAACCGAATCCCACAGCCAGTAAGCTAATTCCATCATAGTACCAAAGATATTAAGAAGCCATAGTAACACTGAGAGCCAGAGCATCTTCAGCCTTCCCATAAACCAATGCAAGATCACTTGCAAACCTCTCAATCTCCTTGCCTGGCCTGAGGGTCTTCTCTCCCCTATGGTCTGGCCAGGTTCCTGTGGGCTCTGCTTCCCTTCAGCAAACTCCTCCCACAACAGGCTCCACGTGACTATATCCAGCCTATAGAGACAGAGCTTATCTTCACAACAGGGAAGCTTCCTGTGGGTTCTGCTGTACCCTTCAGCAAATTCCCTTCATCACAGGCTCCATGTGATTACATTCAGCTTATTGGGGGCAGAGTTTACTTTCAAAGCAGGGGAGGTCTTCAAACTCCCCCCAGGTCTATTAAGGGGCAGGGAAGATCTTCAAATTCCCATTCCCATTCCAGATGCTCTGAGGTTTGGGATATCTCTTATGGCTATGAGCCTCCTTTGGATCAGTCTCTGATTTATCATACTCTGGCTCCTTGATGAGATCTGTGATTATTGTTTTTCAGTTGTTTTCAGTTGTGTCTAACTCCTTATGACCCCAATTTGAGGTTTTCTTGGCAAAGATGCTGGAGTGGTTTGCCATTTCCTTCTCCAACTCATTTAGACAAGGAAACTGAGGCAAAAAGAGTTAAGTGACTTGCCCAGGGTCACACAGTCAGTAAGTGTCTGTGGCTGGACTGGAACTAGGACTCCCTGACTATAGGCCTGGCACTCTATCCACTGTGTCACCCAACTGTAATTACATTTAAAAAAAATTAAAATCCTTATCAAATACTATAACCAAGTAAAAAATGAGGAAAAGATGGGAGGAAAACACAATACAAAACATGTAACTATTCTGGCCTTTTCTAGTTCATCTATTCTCAGCTGTTTATTCAAGCAGTTCGATAAATTGTTAATATTAGTATTCTATGTACCACAATGTTTTTTAATTCATCTAGTCTGATTCTTAGTTCATAGAACATTTGCAGCTTTGTCCTTTATTTCTAAAGCATGAACCAGAGAATTGAGAGCTGGAAGGAACTAAAGAAATCATTAAATCTAATCCTTTCCTCACATCACTCCATCATCTTTATCTTACAAATGAGGAAAGTTGAATCCAAAGAAACATAACAATCTTTTTTTAATTTTAATTTTTTTGGTTTTTGGAGGGGCAATTGGGGTTGACTTGCCCAAAGGCACACAGCTAGTTAAGTATTAAGTGTCTGACGCCAGATTTGAACTCAAGTCCTCCTGACTCCAGGGCCGGTGCTCTATTCACTGCATCACCTAGCCATGCAAAACATAACAATTTAAATTCTGTAACAGCTCTTCCTTTTTGGTCTTAGTGAAGCAACCCTCCCTTTTATTCACCTTCACCTTGTATTACTTTATAATAGAATGATACCTTTATGTTAATTTCTGGTAGATTTAATTAAAATATCTCTCCTATCTGGCCTCTCTTTTGCCTCCCTCAAAAAAGGGTACTTCCAAATGAAGGACTGATTCAACAACCTAATTTAAAGGAGTCAGACTACTGTGAGCCACAATATATATGTAAAATATAGCTAAACCAGCTAACAAAAAAAATGACAAGTTTAAACATGCACTAAGTTCTTCAAACCTACAACAGGCTAGTCTGACTTCACCCTATGCCAGGTGAGGCTCTTAAAAGCTTCAAGAATGTTTATCAATATGTTTCAATGTCTTAGGAGAAATAAAAACAAGAAATAATACCACTTCTCAGATCCCACAACAATGAATAAATGCCCCAGACATTCTTCAAAGTAGCTCATTCTTATTTCGTTGCAACTCCTCAAATTCAGCAACATGAATTAAATTCAAATAGGCTCTAATTAATTAATAATAAAAGAAATGCAAATCAAAACAACTCTGAGACCACCTCACAAACAACAAAACAACAATGACCAAGATGACCAAAAAAAACAGAAAATGGTCAAATGTTGGAGGGGATGTTGGAGTTGCCATGCTATGTGGAAAGGCAGGCATACTTACACCTAGTTGGAACTGTTAATTTATTCAACCACTTCAGCAAGTAATTTGCAAGTGTGCTAAGAAAGTTACTAAAACATTCGCATGTTTTAACTTGGACAATCTACTATTGGGCATATGTCCCCAGAAGGTCAAAGACAGAACGGCCTCATATACACCAAAATATTTACAGCAGCATTGTTAGTGGTAACAAAGAACTGGGAGCCAAATTGATGTGCACTGACTGCACAACGGCTAAACAAACTGCAGTACATGAAGCTAATGAAATATTACTCTACTGTAGAAATAATGAATATGATGTATTCTGAGAAGCACAAAAAGACACACACAAAGTGAGGCACAGGGAAGTCAGCAGATGTAACCAGAAATGAACAGATGTAACCAGAAAGAAAAAAAAAATGAAAAAAATACAGCATAATTATAATAAAGCAAGCATATTTGCAAAGAAAACATTTCTAAAATGCACTCCCCTTCCTATTTGAACCTAGGAGTTGGAACTATGCACACATATACTGTTAAAAGGAGCTATTGCGCTGATTAGTTTCTCTGATCTGCTTTCTTTTTTTCCATCTTCCTTTCTTACTTTTTACTATAAGGCATGGAGTGGGAAAGAGGATATATGTGGAAATAGTGATATAAAAACAAAAGATGTTAAAAAATGAGAATCACTTAAAATTAGGGAGAAAATGTCTTTTTCTATTTAGCTTGTGCCACATTTATTTAAAAATTATCTTAGAAATTTCTAACAGATCCTACATCCTAGAACTAAATAGGTCACATCTGAAAGGGTTAAATATGCAAATTATAGAAACAAGAATATAAAATTTCAAAAACTAGTCTCTCAGTGTACACTACAGTATACTTATAAATTTCTTTCTTCTACTTAACTTATATCAATTGCTCTAACTGGGAAGAAAATATAGTTTTTTATTCTATTTTTCTATATGATTATGACAGTAAGACCTACTGCTAGCCACAAAGACCTTGTTTCATACCAGGGCAAACACAAGTGAATGTCATCAACAGTACAGTATTTATTAAGAAATGCTAGAAGTCAAAAGACTTATGTTCTTCTAAAGATTCCTTGAGGCCATCCTACACAGTGACATCATCTTTACCAAATAAAGTCCCTTATGTATTACCCACAGACACAGTACTTTCTATAAGGATAGTTGTTTCTAGAATTTTTTTTTAAGTTCTGGAATTATGCCAAGCCTGTACAAGAAACTTCAAAACAGAGGAATGGCAAAATTATGACTAAAAGAGTAATTATGGATAATATGCTCTATCATATGCAGATATTATTCAAAATAAATTATTTCTAAAATATTCATTCCCAACAGGTAGCACATTTAAAAATTGGTAGTGCCACATAAAATCAAATTATCTTCTATTTACATGTTTCATCTCATATAAACTTAAAGATGGGTTCTTGGTCATTATTTCCCCAGTGCCTTGCATATAGGAGGGAGGCACTTAAATGAGCTAGAGAAGGAAACTGCAAACCACTCAAGTTTCTTTGCCAAAAAAACCCCAAATGGAGTCACAAAGAGTCAAATACAACTGAAAAATGACTGAACAATAAAATATTTATTGAACTGAACTGAAAAGCTAAAAATATGAAGAGTCAAGCTAATATAGAAATAAATATGTTGTTTTAAGATGTAATATTGTGATAATTTGTGATCTACTCCAACATGGGAGTCATGATTCAAGGGATGCAGAAAAGAACAGAGGCAGCAGGAATGCAAGTACTAAAGAAATTAAAAGACAACTAAAATGAAAGGAAATGGTGCTAATCAATAGATTATGATGCAATCACTTTAAGTAAACCTAGTAAATATTCTAACTTAGCAAACTCCACATTCATGTCTGTAAGCTTTGCTTTCACCTTGAAGATTATGTCATTAGGAAAAAAATTAATAGCTTCTACTTAGAATCTTAAAGTTTACAAAGCACTTTACATATATTATATTATTTGATTTTCAAAACACTATGAAGGAAGTAGTCTAAGTATTTTTCCACTTCATAGATGAAGAAAATAAAATGCAGAGAAGTTAAATGATTTGTCATGGTCACTTATAGCTACTAAGGGGTAGAATCTGAATACAAATCAAGGTTATTCTTTTTCCAATTCACAAAACAAAAATCGCTCATTTTTGCCAGGGCTATTAGTGAATAATTTAAAGTTCCTTCGTATACAAAAAGTACCTCTCTCAGAAGCTGCTCAAACCCCCGAGAAGTGGGTTCTGACTTAGATTTGAATTAGGGCAAATGAGTATATTTCACCTCTTCTGTCTATAAGTGTCTATAAATATTGTCTCCTCATGTAGTAATTTTTCTGAGGTTAAGCTTAAGGACACACTCAATTTATTTCACTGGTGCTTATGCCTTGTCATTCAAATAGTCTTGATCCTCTGAAGGCTCAGGAAGGTGCTGAAACGCTGAGGGGAAGAGAGAAGAGGAACGCAAAATAGCTGTTGGTATTCTTGCTGTCACAGTGAAGTTCTTCTCCCCACTTAAAAAGTATATGGCTTCCTGAAAAGCAACCATTCATATAATTATAACATTACTTACTTGGAAAGTATGTTTTTTAAAAATTTTAGTTTCTTATTCTCTGCATTTCCTTAGGAGAGTGGGATGCTAAAAAATGAACGTGGGCTGGTAAATTTTTGGTATGCATCTCCAAAACTACCCTACATTTATGAGAAATATTTACAGAAATGGAGAATTAAATTAAATTCATAACTCTAATCTGATTCAGAACTTTAAAAGTAATTTAGCTAAAAGAAAGAGTCCTACAGTAGCAATCAGGAAATTTGTATTCTAGGCTAGGCACTGCCAGCAACCTATGCTGCAAACTGGAACAAAGTACCTATATATTCCACGTACCTTAATTTTCAGTTGTAAATAACTACTCACCCTGAGACCCATCTTTATCCCTGCCCTGGAATGTCTCTTTATGGAAAAATGCTAAGAGATTTTTGGAGGAAAGGTGATACATTCCATGGCAACAGAGTGTAGTGGAAAGAATTTTGGGTTTAGAACTCGGGGACTTGGATCTGTGTCCCAATTCTCTCCTTACAACCTGTATGACATTTGGCAAGTCATTTAACTTCTACAGGCATCCATTTCCTCATCTAGAAAATGATAGGGTTGGATCACATGGTCTTTAAAGTTCCTTCCAATTCAATATCTAAAATCTCATGATTCAAATTGAAGACACTATTAAGAGAAACTGAGCTGAGTTTTGTTCAAAGTAAAAACTTGGATCAATGTTAAATGAGAGTTGACTGCTAGTCTATTGCCCAAATGCTACCTTATGAAAAGACTTCTGTCACTGCAACTCAAATTCATAATGAACTCTGAATTCTTCCTGGTAGTTCTCATTTTGATTAATGGTAACAAGTCAAAACCTAGTTCCTTTAAAAGCTGTAGAAACTACAAAAATCATATCAGGGTTAAAAATGTTCAAAACAAAACTTTGGATTATTAATACAGAAGGAAACTGAATCAGGAATTACAAAATGATTTAAGAAAATAATTAACAATAATATTTAAAATTAAATTGAAATTTAAAATTAATAGCAGTCATCAGACACTTATCAGATACTTGCCTCCATCTTCTCTTTTAGGAGAAAAAATGTTAACTCAAGATCATCAAAGAGCAAGATCTAACTTACAAATATAGTTCTACATATGTATCACTTCACAATGAAATTTAAAATCAATAGTAGTTCTAAGTATTTTAAACAAGAAGCTATCTAGAACCAAATCAGTTTAATTCTAACTAATCAAAATTCTTAAGCAGTAAACAAAAATAATGTTAGTGGACAACACATAATGTACTCTCTTTTTCTTCAAAATGTACATTATTACTGAGAAATGCTGGAAAACAGGTATAGAATTAAGCATTCGCTTAGTTATCTCAGTGTAATTAAAAGACTCTGGGACAAGCATCAATTAATTTGTATACTAATCATGATTTATTTAATTATTTCTTCAAAGCAATAATATCACATAATCTCAGCTTGTATACTGATAGAAAAAAATTATAACTCATATGCTAAATTCCTAAATTATTGTAGCAACACAAACATCTGCTATGGCAATTTACTGGCATAAATCTATTGTAAGACTTTGAGATGTAAAAGCCTAGGGAGAAAAAAAAATAATTTTAAAAATATATATTATACCTCCCCTGTTTTTCTCTTTTAGGAAAATTTTTCCTTAAAGAATTAAAAAGGGAAAATACTGGGTTAATTTTTAAAGAATACAAAATAAAAGACCTAAAATTATCAACTATTACTATTGTTTTCCTTCCTACCAAACTACTTCTAAATATTTCAAAGCAGGGAGAGTTTTTATACTATTATCTATATCATCTGCTCATTATAACTTGTGCATATGGAAGTGGTGGTGGATTGCATTAGTAGTAACCTGCATTAAAAATCCATGGGCAAGTCACAGAATCAGAATCACAAAATTGGAGAATCTAACTCAGCTCATACTTGTAACAGGAATCAACTCTATACTCCAAGAGGTTAAGAGCTTTTGCTTGAAAACTTTCAGAGATAGGAAACTTCTTAAATCCTGAGGCAGCTGATTCTACTTCCAACTAAGTTTCCTTATATAGAGTTGAAATCTGCCACCCTGTAAAATGCATTCACTGTAGTCCTAGTTCTGCCCTCTGAGATCAACTGAAACAAGTCTAATTTCTCTTCCATATACATTCCTCTTCCTTAAGTATTTGAAGAAAACTATTATGTCTCCCTATATCTTCTCTTCTCCAGAAGAATGATCCCTATTTCCTTCCATTGATCTTCCCATAGGCATGACTTCTAGCTCCTTCAAAATCCTCCTCACTATCCTCTCATAAATGTGTAACACAATACTCTAGAATAGCAGTGCTTAAACTTCCCTTATTCTAGACACAAAACTTCTATTAGAGCAGTTCAAAACTACTTGTATTTTTTTTTTTTGAGCTGCCACATCACAGTGTTTATTCATACTCAACTTGCAGGCTACTAAAAACCCTTGGGGTCCTTTTCATACTAACTGCTACCTAGTCATATCTCCCATAAATATGTATCTGCACAGTTTATTTTAAACCCAGGTGTAGAGTCTACCATTTATCCTTATTTAATTTCATCTTATTTGATTTGTCCCATGACTTCCAAGACTGTATATTTCTGTGAAAATGGCAAGATTTTAAAAAGTGAAATTTATGAAATTTATTTTATTTTAAAATGCTTATTTTAGTTCAGAATAAAATAAATACAAAATAATAAGAGAACAAAACATTAAGTTTATATTCAGTCTAAATCTTACAAGTTAGGCATTTAGAAACATTAAATTTATATTCAGTCTAAATCTTACAAGTTAGGCATTTAGAATCATAATAATCAAAATCTCCTAATTATATGGAACTAAAAGCTTTCAAAGTAGATAAACATCAAGAAGAACAAACTCATGGGGAAGAGAATGATGTTCATTTGTCCCTGCTCCTGGAGTTGTATACCAAAGATGCTTTCAGTGAGTCTACAGACGATAAACTTACATGTTAATATTTTTATTCATCTAAATAAAGCAGTGATTTTATCCACATGTATAATGGGCCATACAACAATGAATACAAAATAATATTAGCAAGATACCAGCTGAATCCCGCTAAAAAAATGGGAAAATAACAGTAAGAATAAACATGTCATTTATATGACAATAAAGTTTGTAAAGGATTTTTAATACGACCAGTCAGCCAGGTACACCATGACTATTATTTTCACCATTTTACACATAAGACTAACGTTCTCAGAAGTTATAAGACTTGCCAATATAGAGGCAGAATCTTACATAAGAATTCAATCCAGGTTTCCCAGACTTCAAGTCCAGTCTCTTTCCTATACCACAAGGAGATCTATCAATCATTTAGATGTGGGAACTTGAAAATAAGGATGCAAGATGAAAGGGTCTGGAGAAGATAGGAAGGGAGAAAATCAAGAGCAAATGTTGGTTTTGACATAGAAGAGATAAAAGCTAGGGAGGCTTAGAGAAGACAGGTTTTAAGGTAGAGAGAAAAGGAAAAGAAGCAGTTAACATTAGAAAATAACAGGTGAGGACATCTGCTGAGAATTAAAGGGGACAGAATAGGTGCTTAAGAAAAAGTAATAGAAAGGGAAGGACAAATGTGAAAGATATTTCAAAGGAAGAAAATACAAGATTTGGTGGTATTACTCATAAGTAATGAATAGAATTTAACAGTCAACAGTAAAGATGATTTCAAAATCTTTACCCTAGCAGACTAGAAGAATGATAGTACCAACATCTAAAATGTTATAATTGGAAAGCAAGTCAATTAAGAAACCTGGCAAGACTATAATGTAAAATCACAAAGCAGAAAATAAGTGTTTAATAAGGAGAAAAAATCAAAGAGTTGCTCTAAGGGCAAAAAAAAGTTAGATTCTAAAAACTGAATAATTTGAGGGCAGCTAGGAGATGTAGTGAATAGATCACTAGCCCTGGAGTCAGGAGGATCTGAGTTCAAATGTGACCTCAGATACTTAACACTTACTAGCTGTGTGATCTTGGGCAAGTCACTTAACCCCAATTGCCCTGCCTCCCCCCTCAAATTAAAAAAAAAAAAGCTTTAAAAAAATTGAAAAAAAATTTGAGTAATTTTATAACATACGATGGAATTTTATCACAAAATAAATGACACCCTCGAAAATAAAGGTAAACTGGTGATTTCATTCAATTATCTGCCATGACTAAAAATTAAAGTATTCAAGTTTGTAATTAGGCATTTTAGAGCTTAAATACGTAAGACATCTTCTCAGCCAGCACCACCAACTATTAGAGCTCTCAACAAATCACGAAGAGTATTCAGTGACAAAAACAGGAAATACAATGAAGTCTTATACCGTGTTTCCCCGATAATAAGTCCTATCCCGAAAATAAGCCCTCCCCTTACTGTGTAAGATTCCTCTAAAATAAGCCCTCCCCCGAAAATAAGCCCTATTGAGATTGCTACTGTAGTGAAGGTGATCCCCTGCGCTACATGCTACATTACGGTACCCTCTGTATGCACCGTCCCCCCCCCCCGTGAAACGCACGCTGCGCTCCAAGCTGCATCCAATCAGAGCTGCAGCAGTCAGCGCGTCATCCTGTTCTTCCCCAGTGATTTGCTTGCTGGCGCCATTGAGGGCAGTGCCGCAGAGGAGAGCTGAGGCAGGACAACATAAAAACCCGGTATATAAGCGGGAGTGAGGGGGCATGATGGGAGGATAAAAAGGGCATGATGGAGGAAAAAAGAAGAACTCAGGGGGCATGATGGAGTGAAAAGAAGGACTGATGGTCATAATTTTATTATTCTGTCTGTTTTGACCCCCAGACATGAGTACAAAAAGGAAGAGCTATACTGTTGAGTATAAGAAAGCAATTGTAGAGGAGTCACATGGCAAGAATCTTGCAGTTTTCTGTAAAGAAAAACTTTTGGATCTTCGAATGGTCAGAAAATGGAGAGCAGATTATAATAACCTCAATCAACAGGTGGATAAGGGAAAAGGGAAAAAGCGCAGGTCTGGATCAGGTCAGCAGCCCTTATATCCTGACGTGGAGATCCTCATTGGTGAATGGATTGCTGACAGGAGAGCAAAGGCCTTGGTTGTGCGCAGGGCTGATATTCAAGCATTTGCCCTTTCAATGGCACCAGAGTTTGAAATGGTCTCAGAAGGATTCAAAGCATCACAACACTGGTTGGACGGTTTCCTTCAACGGTATGAACTGTCCCTAAGAAGATCAACAACACTGTTTAAGCTGGAAGATGCTGAAGTTATTAAACGTGCACTTGCATCCAAGTCCTTTATTGATAGGATCAACATTTCCAAGTACCAAACCTGCAATATGATTGCTATGGATGAAACTGCAGTGTTTATGGGACAAGGATTTCAAACAACAATTCATCACAGGGGTGCAACGTCAATCTACATTCCCACCACTGGCTACCGGTATGAAAGTGCACGGGTCACCTGTGTTTTGGCAATTCGTTTGGATGGAAAGAAAGCCACACCTCTAATCATCAGTAAGGGCAAGAAAGATAAGATTGAACGTGTATCTGGCATTTACGTTCTTGAAACCGAAAAAGCCTGGTGTACACAAGCCGTTATAAGAAAGTGGGTTGATTTAATGCTGCCACTTGTTATGTGAGGTAACCAAAGAGGTCTGATAGTCTGGGATTCAGCCAGCACTCACCGCGCTAAAGAAATGAAGAACTTCCTTGCAGAGAGAAGAATAGATCAAATAATGATTCCTGCAGGAATGACTGCCTATCTCCAGACCCCTGATATTGCAATAAACAAGCCATTCAAGGACCATTTGCGCATGGAAGTCAATGACTACATTGAAAATAGAATGGAAAGAAATCAGCGTGGAAACTTTGTGAAGCCCTGTCTGCAAGAAGTCGTGACTTGGGTGAAGAAGTCGTGACTCGGGTGAAGAAGTCATGGGATAAAATTACTGACAGCTGTGTCGCCAAGGCACTACGAGCAGGTTACCTGGACAAGACATATTCATTTAAAGAGAGCTATATTGCTGGACATGACAGATTGGGTCCACTTCTTCTGAAGGAAATGGAGGCGCAAGACATCCAGGACGGAATTCAGGGTATGGACACTTATGACGATGTTGTTGAAGAAGATGACATGATCATTACTGAATAAAGGTACATTTTTTTGTTCACATTTACCTGTTTATTAAAATTGCTGTCAATGTTCACTAAAATAAGCCCTCCCCTGAAAATAAGTCCTCTGGTGTTTTTCTGTCCAAAAAATTAATAAGACAGTGTCTTATTATTGGGGAAACATGGTAAGTGAATGTGGTTCCTATAAAGAGGACAATGACTGAATTTAGAAATAAAGACATCTGAATGAATGCAAAGTAAAAACTGTCCATTTTAAAGAGAAGAAAAGTTCTGTTATTCTCCAAAAGTGAGAAAATGAGCCTCTGATTTGGAGTAATCAGGTTTTATATATATGTGTATATAAATACATGTGTGTGTATTCCTTTAATAAAACAATTTCCTTTCATCTCCTTTGTCAACGTATTTCTTAGAGTTTTTTACAGAAAAAAATAATTTTGGAAAAATTAATTACTTATGTTATTATTAAGAAGATTATTTTACTTTATGTAAGTAATTTTGCCTTTCTCTTCAGTTTTTCTTAAGTTTCCTTATCTCACCAAATAAGGGGTTAGATGAAATCATACATTTATATCTGGAAAGGAACTCAAAGGTCATATGACTAATACAACTCAATTCCCTCATTTTACAGAAGAAACAGCTAAGATTTAAGGAGGATGCTTTACCCAAATTCATACAGATAAGTAGTAGAGCTGGAATTTAAATCCAGATCCTCCACTTCAAATCCATACCAGACCCTCCCTCTTCCCCTCCCCCCCCTCCACCTCCTCCTCCTACTCATATCCCTCGAACTGGAACCTAGGCCTCCATCCCCAGGTCCCCCCAGCTGTGATAGGTGAGCTTTCACCTTACCTTGCTGGGGGGGGGGGGGGGGCAGGTCTCTACACAAGTGGTGTCAAACTCACATAGAAATGATGTCAATAAACCATACATAAGGATTCCTTCCTGCAACATACTGACCTGTAAAATCACATATTAATATCACCTATGTTCTACTATATTTTTTATTTTGTTAAATATTTCCCAACTATATTTTAATCTGGTTCGGCAGTACTCAGGAGTACTGTCAGCCTGCCCTGTATTTGACAGCTCTGCTCTACAACATGTCTGATTCTCAGCCTACCATTCTCATCAGAAAATTGGCCTTGGAGTCAGAAGATCTGGGTTGAAGTCTTGCTCTAACACACTGGTTACATGACCTGGGCAAGTTACTTAACTTCTTGGTGCTCTAAACAACTCTTTAGGCCTCTAAGTTTCAGAGACTTACATTAATAGAGGGAGTTTTCCTCTTCAGGGAGGGTTCCCTATGACAATGAGAGTACAAGTTCAGTCCCCTATTTCCATATACTGTTGTTAAGCCACATCATAAACTCTGATATACATACAAAAGATCCAAGGATATATTTAACCCTCATTCCTCTCCAGGCTGCTTTCCAGATTTCTCTTAGCTCTTCACCGTAGAGCCTCACTCCAGCTCTGGAATTTACACATAGAAAGTACTCTCTGTCAGCAGCTTTTCCCCTCAGATTAGATGGCTCCTCCTAAAACCTCCTTTTAAGGAGGACATCCAAGACAGGCAAGTCCACCCTTTCCAGGGATGAAATTCAGACTTTCTTTACCATGTCCCAGTGCCAAGTGGCTATCCCCTCCAGGGGCTTTTCAGCTTTCTTTTATGATGTCTTCCTCAATAAGAATGTAAGGTCCTTGAGGGCTCACAGAAAGTGCTGAATACATTTTAGCAGCTGACTTTATTCGAGGAGCATATATGCAAAGCACACTTCCTTGTACTAGAGAAACAAAGCCAAAATGAAAAATAGTCCCATTTTACAGAGGGATAGAAATGGCATGCATTTAAGTTAAGTAAATACCAGAAAGTTTGAGCAGGATGAGAACATTAATAATTAAGGGCAATCATGAAAAGTTTCCTTTAGGAAGTGGCCTGTGGACTTCAGCATCAAAGGAAGCTAAGAATTCTAAGAGGCAGAGGGGAGGAGGGAGTACATTCCAGGCATGGAAGATGGCCCATGCAAAGACAAAGAAGTGGGAAATGGGGAATAACACATTGGCTAGAATGTGGTGTACACAAAAGAAATGTGAAACAACCTTGGAAGACCAGGCTGGAGACAGATTGTGAAAGGCTATAAATGCAAAGCCAAGAAATTTGCATTGCCTACAGACAATAAGGAGATAGGAATATTTCTAACCGCTTTTCTAAAGTCTCACTTATGTTTAACGAACAATTATGACAGTCGAATAAAAAAACAAAAAGTTCGATTTCAACACACACACTTATGCATGGGAATCCTATGGAACAAAATTGTGATCAAAATACTCAATACTCAATCAACATTCGTTAAGGATCTACATGTACTAGACTGGTAGTAGTAACTGTGGAGTTTTCTCCAATTATTATTCCTATGCTTAAATCTAAAGGAAATTCAACATGCTGATAATATGTTAACAATGGATTAATTTTTTTAAAAAACGCATAACTTAATAACACAATTATAATTCAAATAGCCAACACTATAAAATGTGGTAAAAGTAAAATTATGGTCACAAAATTATGGATTTGTAGTGGCCAAGTCCCTTAACTTCTCAAGATGCCAATCTTCACTAGTGGAAGAAGTTCCTTATGAAAGCATTCTATACTAATGAAATCACAGATACCACAAAGAGAAAAATTAAGAAGAAACTGATAATTTACTACTACTATGTAAATAAACATAGAACTATTAAATGACTATTTAAAGTCCTTCCATTTTTTAGAAACAGAAACTAAGGCCAAGAGAAAGTTGCCTGTGAAAGGTCACATGATCTGTTGGCTGAGTTAGGTATAGAACCCATGTCTCCTGGTTCCCAGTCTGGCATTATACTTCCAACATATCATGCTCCCTCTTAGATTCTCTAATTCTAGGCCTATGAGAGAAGGTAAATAACAAACTGTTCTCTTTCAACTGTGCTGATAGCACTACCCACAGATATGGAGAAGTTTGGTGGGAGTAGCTGATTTTTAGGTGAAGATACTGAGTCTGGTTTGGCAGATGTTGACTATGAGGTGAAAATGAGACATCTGAGTAAAAATATACAGTAGGCAGAGATAGGATCGGGAGGAAGGGCAGGACTGGAGATTTAAATTTACAAATCATTCACATGAAATAATAATTGAACCTATGGGAGTAGTAGAGTTGGAATTTCAATCCAGATCCTCCACTCCAAATCAAGGAAATGTAGAAATAGAACAGACTAAGTATGATTATGTCTTTAGGAATACTAATGGAACAGAAGGTGGAAGAGGAATGAATAAAGGAAATAAGAGAAGGATTTGTCAGAAACAAAAGTAGTAGAAGAATGTAGAATCACAGAAGCCAACGGAATTTTTCAAGGAAGCGGTAGCTTCATAAATGCTGAGAAGGGGGAAACAGATGCTATGAAGGTAGAAACCAGAAGATACAGCAAATGATGGGATTTGGGAGATTATTAGAGTGGAGAGTTGAAGATAACATTTAAGTTTCAAGCCTGGGTGACTTGGGAAGATGATGGTACCCCTACAGCAATGGAGAAGTGAAGAAGAGGAGAGGGTTTGGTGAGAAAGACAATGAATTCAGTTTTGGACATGATGAATTAAAGATGCCTATAGGGCATACAGTTTGAGATGTGGGTAGGTAGATCCAGCCTTCAAAGTTCAGCAGAACTACTTACACTCTAAAGCCTTTTCTAAATACAAATTCTCTAGCCTAATTGTACCTCTGTATTCCTAAACTCCTGACATGTCTCAACTACACAATTAAACAACAAAATTTCATCATGTACTGTTATAGTTATATATTTTTTCTAATTATCTCATGTAATTTTAAGATTGTCCTAAGATCCATACCAAATCTTGTGAGGGGTTTTTTTCTATATCTCCCATGATATCTTCCACTTACTAGCTGTGTGACTTTGGGCAAGTCACTTCACCCCAATTGCCTGCCTTCCCATCTCCAAAAAAGAAAATTAGAAAACAACCAAAATTTAGGATTTTCATCAATTCTAGCTAAACTTCTTTGTTAAGTTAAAGGGAAAAAAATAGTGAATTCTTGACCATACATGTGAATAGGAGACAGGTAGAAGAATTCTTTTATAAGAATTTAATTGACTAATTTGAGTTTCTACTTCTGTTTGCCAAATCTTCCGTAGTCTGGTAAAAATAAGAAGTCACTAAGATAGGTAACAAAGAGAAAATGAAGAAACACGTAGCAAGTCAGGAAGAGATACACAAAATCCAGGAAATAAGCTCTAGACACAGCACTGAACCTGGAGTCAGGAACACTTAAATTCAAAACTAGGCGTGTGACCCTGGTCAAGTAACTTAAGCTCTGTCTGCCTGAGTATTCTCAACTGTCAAATGGGGATAAAAATACCATCTACTTTAGACACAAGGCGTAGTAGATGGTAAAAACTTAATACATGATTGTGCCCATCCATCCATCCATCCATCCATCCATCCATCCATCCATTCATCCATCTATCTCTTTAGTCTGTTTAGCAGACTAGCAAGAGTATAGAATAATTCTGTACATGTAACTGCACAATCCCTCACTGAATAAAAGACTGGAAAGATTTTCATCATCAGACAGTTGGTGAAGGAGCTATCATTTTTATGGCATTGTATAAGGAATCTGGATACAGACGTATGTTATCTACCTTTAGAAGACTGGCTTTCTTCAGCCAGATTCTAAAATACCCAAGTTTAGCTAAAATAAATTTTGGCAGCTAACTTTTAAAAAAATTTTACAAAGGTAAACAATTTAATGTTTATGTCAGATTTAAATTTCACTGTAAAAAGTTTTATAAATAGTAAACAACCAATAAATTTAAGTAAGAAACAATCCAACTGGATAATTTGTGAAACACTTCATCTAAAAATATAGGGTGGACAAAGTGTCTCTCTGTGTATTAGCTGTAATAATAATCATTGATCCCAGTCAGCAAAACCATATGAAACACCTGATCAGCCAGATAGTGACCATGGCTTGAACCTAGATGAACATTCAAACTCCCTGCTCTGTAATAACTCCCAGAAGAGATATTTATTTGATGATCTAGGTTTCATATCTTAGGGTGGTCTGAACAAAAGAACCTATCCTAATCAGACTCTTGGAAGCCTTCATTCAATGATGCTGGAAGGCTGCTCTAAGGGGGACCATTTTGTAGGGTCTTTATTGGGGTTTCACCCTGCTGCCAGAAATATAAGCTTATCCCCTTCAATAACAACTTTTTTTTTTTTGCTACTATGTTATGCTGATGGTTGCACGATTTTAACCCAAATGCTCCAAAGTCTGGCAAAGTCTGTAGGAATTTGCAGTCCCCAGGAAAGAATCAGATTTGTTAGCAAAAAGAGGCAAGGAACAAAAGGAAACTCTATAAACTAAATATTAGGGTGGTGATATCAAAAGTCATTTAACAATAGTGGCTGTCTGTGGGTAAAAACCTTTTGCATCACTGGGTGATGGATTCAGATCCTTATGGCTGAAATGGCCTCTGCTGTCTGGCCCAAACTGCAGGAGTTAGGGCTGGGAACCAAGGCTGGGCAAAGCTGAAGATGGAAGGAATATCAGGGATAGGTTTATTGTTTATTGTTTATTGCTTATTGTTCTCTATCACCTGAATACTCATTCCAGGGGACCTAATTTGGAACTGGAAGACAAAGGTCAGAGTGAGCAGAGAGAGATGTGGCAGGAGTCCTGCTTGCTGTGTTGTGACACCAAATTGAGTGTTCTGTGATTAGTCCCCTCCCTAACAATTCACTCACGTGGCCTAAATTATATCATTGGAAGCTAGATGATAGAAATCAAACCAAGCAGAAAGCAAAAGGGGATTTGGGATGGATCCTGTTTACTAGATTCTTTCCTGTGAATGAATGTCTACCCTAGGCAGACGCTGGGGTAGAGTTGTTCAAAGATATTAAGTTTGAAGGGACAAATATATAGAGAGGCAGGAGAGAAAGCTGCAGGGAGAGCTGGGGAGTGGGAGGATAAAGATGGCTAAAGGGAGTAGAGCCCCCTAGGAGGTCATACCCAGACCACTAGAACCACAGGAAATATTATAGCTGGGAGAGAAAGGGATCTATGCAGCAGTCCTCTTAGAGCACCCTGGCCACAGAGTACAGCTGTTTTCCTGTATTTACTGGGCTTTGTTCTGAGTATCCCCAGAAGGGCCGGAGCTGGGACAGGGAAATGATGCTGTACTAATTCAAGAAGACCTTCCTATTTATTTCCCTCTCACTTAGGTTATCCTTCTAAACCACAGGTGGCTGTTATGATGGCAGACAGATGTTAGCCATGCCTGAAGTGACACTCTCTGAAGAGCCATAATCTCAGACCAGTCTGCAAAATCAACAGCAATGCTTAAAGTTCAACGGGTTTCTACTTTGCCAAAAAGATTGCTCAGGTGCAAATGTCTACTTCATAGCACCTTTTTTAAAAAAAAAGTATTTTATTTGTTTTAATCAGCCAAGACCTGCATTCTCACCCTCCCTACACCCCCCTACTCACATGAGGAAACACACACACACAAACACCATTACAAACATATATAGTCAATCAAAACAAAATTCCATATTGGGCATGTCCAAAACAAAATCTGTCTTATTCTGCAACCTGAGTCCTTCACTTCTCTAGCAGAAGGTGGACAGCATATTTCATTAGTCCTCTGGTATCCTGGCTTTGTCATTATATGGATAAAAGAGTTCAACACAATAATCTATTGCATTTATGTTACAATAACTTATTCATCCATTCCCCAATTTATGGACACCCCCTTAGATTCCCATTTTCTCATCTCAAAAGGAATTATAAATATTTTTATACTTCCTTAAGAGTTTGTTTTCCTTAGAATTAATCCATCCCTAAATCTATCTCCTAATTCCCCCTCCCTTCTCTTTCCCTCTTATTTCTCTGTTGAGTGAAAAGTATTTCTGTACCCAAATATGTCACTTAGCCCTGTTTACCTCAGTTTCCCCATCTGTGAAATGAGCTGGAGAAGGAAAAAGAAAATCACTCCACTATCTTTGCCAAGAAAACCCCAAATGAGGTCACAAAGAGTCAGCCATGATTGAAACAACCAGAACAACCACCACCCAACTGCGTGCACATTCTTCCTTTTTTTTCCAATCAATTCATATAAGAGTGAGGGTCAAGTGTCAGCTGTTCCTCCCCAACACCTCATTTGTACAGATGTCTACTTGTGCACCCTGATTACATGAGGTAATTTTCCCAGAGGAAGGGAAGAGAATAAGTATTTATTAAGCACCTTTGAAGTTCCAGGACCTTTACAATTATCTCATTTGAGCCTCTCAACAACTTTGTAAGAGGTGCTATTATTACCCCCATTTTGCAGATAAGGAAACTGAGGCAGAGGTGAAGTAACTTGCCCAGGGTTGCACAGCTAGTAGGTGTCTAAGACCTAATTTGAACTCAGATCTTCCCGACTCCAGGCCTGGTACTCTATCCACGGTACCACCAGCTGGTAGGATTCAGAGCAGACACATATATCATCTTTCCATATTTGAATGCAAGTAGTTTATTCTTATTTATCACTGTTCATTTATGCTTACCTTTTCATGTTGTTCTTCACTCCTATGTTTGAGCTCCAAAGTTTCTCCAAAGCTCTGGTCTTTTCATTAGGAATGCTTGGAAGTCCTCCATTTCATTAAAGATCCATTTATTCCTCTATAGCATTATGATCAGTTTTGCTAAGTTATTCTTTGGCTATATGCCTGTATCTTTACCTTCTGGAATACCATATTGTAAGTTCTCTGCTCCCTTATATTGGTGGCAGTTAAATTGTGGGTGATTCTGACTGTGACTCCTTGGTACTTGAATGCTTTCTTTCTGACTTGTTACGTACGCATATATGTGTGTGTATATATATATATATATATATTACATATAATATGTAATAATATAACATATAAATTTTATTATTTTATACACACACACATACCCCTCTGACAGGGACATTCAGGATTTTGGCTATGATGCTCCTGGAAATTTTCATTTTGGGGTTTCTTTCAGGAAGTGACTGGTAGATTCTTTCTGGCAGATTTCACTCTGCACTCTGGTTCTAAGAGATTTGAGTAATTTCCCTTTTTTTTGGAAGAGAGAAGGCAAGACAATTGGGGTTAAGTGACTTGCTCAGGGTCACACAGCTAGTGCCAAGTGTCTGAGACCAAATTTGAACTCAGGTCCTCTCACTACGGGACTGGTGCTCTATTCACTGCACTACCTAGCTGCCTCTGGTAATTTCCTTTTAAGACTTTTAAATAGGATGTGTAGAGCAATTTTTTTTTGGTTATGGTATCCAGATACCTTAAACTTTCATTTTTTCCAGACTTTTGACTTTGTTTTAATATTTCTTTGGCTTTTATTTAGTCCATTCTAATATTCAGGGAGTTTGTTGCTTGGGCAAGGTTTTGTACCTCTTGTGTCAAGCTGTTCATTTCCTTTCCAATTCATTCTTCTATAGCTCTCATTTCTTTTCTTTTTTTTTTTTTAAAGCAATTGGGGTTAAGTAACTTGCTCAAGGTTACATGGCCAGTTATTTCTGGGTGTGGTGCTAAGTATCAGAGCCCGGATTCAATCCCAGGTCATCCTGACTCTGGGGCTGGTGCTCTTACTGCACCACCTGGCCACCCCTCTCATTTCTTTTCTAGTTTTTGTCTCAAACACCAATATTTAATTTATAAAAAATATTTTTTTAAATATTTAACTCTTGTTAAACCTCATCCAGGAACTCTAGTTGAGTCTGTACCCAAGCTGTATTTTTTTTTCTAAGGCACTGTCTGTAGATGTTTTGGGCCTTCATCTTCTTCTATATTTGTGTCTTGAATATCCATTGCACCATAATAGCTTTTCATGATGGGGTTCATTTTTTTTGTTTGCTCATTCTTCTAGCTTGCTTCTGACTTCAGATAATGTTAGGGTTGGGCTCTGCTTACATTTCTAGAGGAAAGGTCTGGGCTGGTCCTGTTGTTATTTTCCTGGGGTATTGAGTGTTGTCTTATTCCAAGACTTCAGTGCTCCCAAAGTAGTCTAATCCAGGGCCAAGTCTATTTTCTAGTCTGCCCCTAGTCTGAGCTCTGCAAGTTCTTGACCTTGGTCTGGGTCTGTTCAAGAGTAGTTCATAGCTGGATTCCAACCCTATGTGGCCAGCTGGAAAGTTCTGTTGGTTCAGAGTGGCAGGATTGTAGGTTCCCCTTGCTGGGATTTTTGCCTTGGTTATTTCTCTGCAGTTAGACCCTGCTCTGAGTCTACAGTCTGAGTCAAATTGCTACTGCTACCTTCTTAACTTCCTTCATTCTCAGTACACTGCCCAGGGTCTCCCTACCAGGGAATGCCTCCCTTTCACTTGGCCCTGGATCTGTGACCTAGAACTGGGTAGTGGGAGGCAAAGATAACAGTTTGTACCTGTCTCCATCTTAGTGCCCCAGTATGGGTCTGATGGGCATGCTCCTGGCCTCCCCAGTGTCTACAGATCTCTCCTTTTCCATATGCTGACTTGGTTTGGACAAAGGACTCACTATAACTTTTACAGGATTTCCCCACCAGGATTCAGTCCGGCACATCTTCTTGATCTGTTTAGGGGAGTTTGGGGACAGGAGTTCACCATACTACTTCCTACTACTCAGTTATCTTAGTTTCATTCTCCTTTTCACTCCTCCAGACCTTTCCAGAAAATGGAAAGTTATTAAAAAAAACAAACTAAAGACTTCATCTGAAAGATAGATTGAGGAAAAGATTACTCATCATCTCAGCTGAAATAGTGACCAATATTTTAAAGCACTCAGCAGAAATATATGTAACACCTGCTCAAGTCCCAAGCTCAAACTAACTGGCAGGCCAGCAGGACCCTCTGATCTGCAATAATTGTCTGGAGACCTTATCATTCTTTAAGTCGCATACGTTGGGGGTGAGGATCACCCTAATTAGAATCATGGAAGCCTCTCCCCTTTCTGTTGGAAACGTGAGCTTAACCTCTTCAATAAAAGTTATTTTTGTTATCATGTTATGGTTCTTGTTGGAATCACAACTGGAAATCACATACTCTATGGGCTATAATGACATGCTGGAAGAAGTGCTGGACCTAGTTTCAAATACTACCTCAGGCACTTACTAGCTGTGTGACCATGGACAATTCTCTCTGCACCTCAGTTTCCTTATCTATAAAACAGGATGATAATGCTTATATCTCATATGGGGAAAGCAATTTGTAAATCCTGAAAGTGCTATTTAAATGTGAGTTATTATTAAGTACCAAAGTCCATCGCTAGAAGCAGTCCATTAAACTTCTGAATGTTCCAAAAAGCCCTTCCTGAGAACACCCCCAAATTTTCCTCTGTAAGCCCCTATTAGTACTGCTCTTTGAGGTCAAGGAAAACAATTCTGATCTGTCTTCCATATGATAGTTCTTCAAATACTTGAAAACTATCATGCATCCTATATATCCCCAAGCTAAATATTGCCAGTTCCTTCAACCAATCCTTTTATGGTATGACTTCAGTTCTCACGCTGATACAAAAGCCCATTTCTTTCCCCATGTGGTTGATGAAAAGTCTACCCTCCTCTTCATATAGTTCAATTTGTCAATGTCATTTAAAAAATGTAGGGCTCAGACTGAATGCCTTATTCTGTGATGGGATGACCATGACAGAATACAACAAAACTGTTACTTCTATTATTACTTCTTACACATTACTCTACATTCTGGACAATAAGCTTGCTACTACACTAGCTTTTCTTGGCTGTCGTGTTATACCATCTACTTATATTGAGTTTGTAGTCCACTAAAATCCTCTGGATCTACTGTAGGGCAGTCACACCTGCCCCATCCCTTACTTGCGCAATTAGAATGTCAAACCCAACTACAAAGTAGAACTACATTTATATCTATTAAATTTCAGTCTGGCCCATCACCCTAGGGTGTTGAGGGTCTGATGTCTGAGATATTAGCTAATTCTTCCAGCTTTGTGTCATTTGCAAACTTGAGAAGCACACCATCTAAGCATTCAAGTTATTAAAATGTTTGACACAACAGGACAAAGTATAGATACTTAGGTACTTCTCCAGAGAGCTCCCTCTGGGTTAACCATGTTACACTGATCACTTCCCATTGGATTTGATCATTCAACTTGTTCAGGTTGTTGACTGAAATATTCTGCTA
Source organism: Petaurus breviceps papuanus (assembly GCF_028583685.1). Taxonomy (NCBI): domain Eukaryota; kingdom Metazoa; phylum Chordata; class Mammalia; order Diprotodontia; family Petauridae; genus Petaurus; species Petaurus breviceps. The sequence goes on from NW_027187301.1 coordinate 5,594,190, forward strand.
AGTACTGTAAGTTGAGCAGGTGTTCCATTATCCAGCCAAAAAAAAAAAAAAAATGCATTAGGAGCACTAGGTGGTGCAGTGAATAGAGCACCAGCCCTAGAGTCAGGAGGACCCCAGTTCAATCCGGACTCAGGCACTTAACAGTAGCCCTGTGACCTTGGGCAAGTCCCTTAACCCCAACTGCCCTGCCTTCCCCCCTCCAAAAAAAAAATGTATTGCTTCCCAAAGGAACACATTTCCCCACAGTTTATTCATATCAGCAATACCTCATCTATCCACAGACCTTTGCAGTGATGTCAGTCTCTCTAGAAGCACAATAAAATAGGACTAAGATCCTGATTTTATATACATATACATGCACACACAGAGAAATAATCATCTACATGAAGTAGATGGAAGGAAGCTTTAGAGAGAAAGGCAGTAGCAGCAGCTGAGTGAACTGGGAAAAGTCACCAGCATAAGCTGAGTCCCAAAAGAAGCCAGAGAAACTAAGGGGCCAACACGAGTCAAGAAAGCATTTCTAGCAGGGAGGAGAGCCACTGTAATGGCATGGAGACGGGACAGGGAAGTCAGGATTGTAAGGAACAACAAGGAGGCCGATATAACTGAATGGTAAAGTGTGTAGAGTACCGAGAATAATTCATAAGAAGCCTGAAATGATTAGAAGGGGCCAAGTTGTGAAGATGTTTAAATACTAAACAGAGAAAGTAATATTTGATCTTAGAAGTACTAGGGAGCTACTAGAAACTGTTGAGAAAGTGAGTGACCTGACCAGACCTATGTTTTTAGAAAATCATTTTGGCAGCTATGTAGAGGACAGATTGTAGTGGGGAAAGACTGGAGACAAGGAGACCAATTAGAAGATCAATATAATAATCTGGGACAGAGATGAGGAAGGCCTGAAATAAGATTGTGGTTGTGTATGAATGGAAAGGAAATACATGCAAGAGACACTGTGGAGAAAGAAATTTTTAGATGAGGCAACTGATTGGAAATGTAGAATGAGTGAAAATAAGGAGTTGAAGATGACACTAAGGTTGCAAATCTGGGTGACTAGAAAGGTGATAGTACTCTTAAGAGTAATTAGGAAATTTAAAATACAGGTAAGTTTGGAGATAAAGTAGTGATTTTGGAATCAGATAACCTAGGTTCAAATCCTGCCTCTGTCATTTACTACCTATAGTTGGCTCATGAGTAAAATGAGGGGGCTGCATGTACAATCTCTAGTTTCTTTCAAGGCTGACCTTAAGTTCTAAATTAGGTTTATCCTGATCCCCCCAACAACTAGTGTTTTCCCCACCAAAAAACCATACTTGTACTATTTTGTATATATTTTGCATTTAGTTATCTGTATGCTTGTCATTACTCAATGTGTAAACTATTTCCACCCAATAAAGTAAACTCCAAGGGAGCTATTCCCTTTTTATCTTTGCCTTGCACACAATAGGGGGCTTTATAAATGCTTGTGTGCTGAATGAAAGATGGCCAGAATCACTACTCGGTCAATTTAACAAATATTTATTAAGAAGTTATTATGGGGGCGGCCAGGTAGCACAGCAAGTAAGAGCACCGGCTCCAGTGTTGGGATGACCTGGAGATCGAATCCCAGGCTCAGACACTTAGTACCCCCCCAGAAACACCTGGCTGTGTAACCTTGAACAAGTTACTTAACCCCAATTGCTTAAAAAAACAAAACAAAACTTATTATAAGACACTAGATATAAGATGGAAAACTACTTAAGTATCATTTACTCTTACAATGTAACTGACACAATCAACATACTCGATTAAGAATAATATCCGAAAGGGCAGCTAGGTGGCACAATGGATGGAGCATGGAACCCAAAGTCAAGAGGGCATGAGTTCAAATCCAGCCTCAGACATTTGACATTTACTAGCTGTGTGACCCTGGACAAGTCACTTAACCCTGAGTGGCTCGAAAAACCAACAAATAGGATGGTATTTGAAGAAAGTTGCAAAAAGTATACTTTGTGGGGACTAGGTAGTGCAGTGAATAGAGCATCAGCCCTGAAGTCTAGAGGACCTAAATTCAAATCCAACCTCAGACACTTAACACTTACTAGCTGTGTGACCTTGGGCAAGTCACTTAATCCCAATTGCCCTGCCCTCCCCCCTCCAAAAAGCAAAAAAAAAAAAAGTATACTTTGATTTCAGCATGGACCTGGACTGGAACTCAATTCTAATGTTAAACTGGAAGTAGGGGGTTAAGGAGTTGGGAAAGGAGTCTAATACTACATCATTTTGTCTAATATCAACTAGGCTCCAACGTTTCTCTGAAATCCTTTTAGTCATAGCCTGTTGAGTGCCAAGTTCCCAGTGGTTTATAGCATCATCTGTAAAACCCATTTCCTTCAAAATTTGGTTAATCAAAAACCTTAAGCGTTCTGGATACCAGACTTTTAGACATATCCCTTTAATTAAGAGGAAGGCCTATGTCTCCTCATATAATCTTAGAAATGGAAAGACCCATGGAATACGTCTAGTCCAATCTACTTATTTTACAGATGAAGAAACTAAGACTCAGAGAGATTAAATGATTTTGGTCATGGTCACACAACCGGTTAGTGTAACAGCAATAACTCTCCCCACTATGTCATGCTGTCTTCTACTATATAACCCCAAATAATCTAAATTAACCTAAGATTAATAAATTTGGTTGCTATTTTTTTAAATCTGAAACAATTTTCTCTGTTCATTGTTGTGGTTATGTCACTTATCTCTTAAGTTATTTGAGTGTTTCCCATTATGTCTTACATATCAGAATTGTAAATATAACTTCCATATTTTGTTTTTATCCCTCTGATTATTTTAAATGTTCCCAATAGATAATCATGCTCTAAGTATCCATGCATCAAAGCTCCTAGAATGTGAAACTCCTAGATTACATATGCTATAAAATGTTATGGACTGTGAAGGTAGCATTCAAGTAACACTTCCAAATTGTGTATAGTTTAAGCAAAACCTAGCACCATTTTGGTAAGGCTTATAGTAAATGTGGCTCTAGAATGTATGATTTTTCTACCAAAAGAGGCAGAAAAACCAACTAATGATGTATTCCGAAATGATAAAATGTTTCTTTTAAAAAACCAATTTGGGTAAAAATAAAAAAAAAAAACATCAACCTTTAGAAGGTTGGGGCTTTTTTTTTTTTGGTATATGTTAGAATAAAAGTGTAAGTAACAGGGCTCAAATATAGAATAGCATTTTTGTGAATTTAAAATGTAATAAATTAAGCTTGATTAAGAATGAACTTCTAGGGGTGGCTAGGTGGTTCAGTGAGCATCAGTGGCCCTGGAGTCAGGACCTGAGTAGTCATGTTACCCTGGGCAAGTCATTTAACCCCAACTGCCCTCCCCCAAAAAACAAAACAAAAAAAAAGAGAATGTACTTCTACCGTGTTTTCCCGATAATAAGACCTATCCCGAAAATAAGCCCTCCCCTTACTGTGTAAGATTCCTCTAAAATAAGCCCTCCCCCGAAAATAAGCCCTATTAAGATTGCTACTGTAGTGAAGGTGATCCCCTGCGCTATACGCTACATTACGGTACCCTCTGTTTTACCGTTCCCCCCCCCCCCCCCTCCGAGCTGCATCCAATCAGAGCTGCAGCAGGGACCGCTTCATCCTGTTCTTCCCCAGTGATTTGCTTATTGAATAAAGGTACATTTTTTTGTTCACATTTACCTGTTTATTAAAATTGCTGTCAATGTTCATTAAAATAAGCCCTCCCCTGAAAATAAGCCCTCTGGTGTTTTTCTGTCAAAAAATTAATAAGACAGTGTCTTATTATCGGGGAAACGCGGTATATGAGAAAACTTTTACTTAAGCAGTGTCCTATCAACAAAGAACTTGTCTACTTTCACCAAGTGAATACATTGCCTAAAACTTCATGAAGGACCTCCAAAAATTATTTCAAATTAGTAGACAATGAGTTAGGTAAATTTTTTTAAGTAACAAGTTCCTGGGCTTCAGGATCGATGAAGTAATACTGAAATAATAGGATCATGTTCACTACTACCTCAAGAAATTACCTTTGTAACAAAATACAGAAATTGTAGCCATGAGTTACAGATTTACATGCTGTCTTTCAATAAGGAGGCATATGGCCCGTGTCTGCTCAGGTTTAGAAGGACAAACAACTTTCAGTTTTAAGACTGATCATTTACAAAATACAAATTACATACAAAGTGCTGCTTAGAGGAGTGTCAAGTTGCCCCCAAAAGTAGTACAGGATGAAGTAAGCAGAAATACGAGTTACATATATTATGTGATATACTCAAATTATAAAATAAAAAGGAAAAGCTAATGCACAACACAATTCTTTATCACTGACACAGCCACCACCAAGATTCAGAATTACACATGAGTATCACATAACAAACTGAGACTGTATTTAAAACTTTCCTCTAAATTCCACGGACACAAACTAAGCATTTTGCTCACTTTTCTAACATTAGCGGTAGTACATATCATTTGTCAACCTTCAATGAGTTTGTATCAAATATAGAATTTGCACAAAACCTAACAAAAGATTTTTGTGTAAGTTGTTCAGATATAAGGGAATATAAATAAGCAGACTACCAGGCTCTTCATTAATAAATGATGCATACTATTGTTTCCATTTTGAATAAGAAGCAGTGTTATTCATTTTTTGTGACCAAAAACACCTTACAAAAAAATAAAGCATATTTAATTTCCTCTAACACCACTGTGCAGGGAATTCACAATGATAAGTCAAAATTAGAGGCCAAGTTTTCTGTTTGTTTAAACTCATGAATGGATACCTTAAAAAAAAAATCTACTCTAGAAGGATGTCGTATTTTAAACAAGGAAAACCTAGTGTGTTTAACTTGCCATTACCAGACACATCTGGCTTCTAAGAAATTGCAGAAGACATCTACAAAAGAAAAATAATGCATAATTTCTAATAGAGAAAATGTAGGATCCAGATCATAGATGGAACTACTTTCCTTTAAAGCTAAAAGCCTCCAGATGGGCTCAAGCACCACCACCTCATTGTAATTACAGTAGCGATACAGTAACAAACTTTATTACAAGAGTTCCTAACAACAGTCTGCTACAGGTTCTTACTCTGGGGTCCCTGAACTTTTGTTTTCGAATTGTGTTTCAATATAATTGGTTTCTTTTATAATTTAATTTTATGCATTTAAAAACATTATACTGAAAAGGGGTCCATAGAATTGACCAGACTGGCAAGAATTGAAACGTGTTAAGAACTCCTGATCTAAAGCAACTTTAGAGTGAGTGTGTTTTTTTAAACAATGCGGGTACCCCGTTCCCCACAGTTGGGTCATTATCCACAAAAAGCCGGCGCCCCAGGTCTTAATCAAAACTTCCCTCAAAGCCGACTGCCTCAGCAGTCATCCAACAGCAAAGGCCTCCCCTCCCCCCAAAAAAACAGACCTCTGGGAGTGGCAGTTAGGAAGCAACTTTCTAAGAGAAGGTAGGAAACCACCAATCCCCGCCCCGTCCCGTCCTACATTTACACACCCAGTCATCCTTCTGTCACCCAGAAGGATGCTGTCCGGTCCCTCGCCCCTCGGGGCTGGGAGGACGAGCTTGCAGGAGCCGCCGCCACCCCTTTAGGGGAGGAGAGGAGCCGGCAGACGGGCCGGGGATCCGTTATCCAAGCCCCCATCCCGGGAACCCCGGGGTCTCCCCTCCCTTTCTCTCTCCCTCCCTCCCCCCCAGCGGGCGCTCGCCCCCTCCTCTCTGGTCCTCGCCTTCCTCGCCTCCCTCCTCTCCGGCCCCGCCCGCACCGCCCCGTCCCCTCCCGTCACCCCCAGCGCGGCGGCGATTCTGCCCCCCAGCTCACCGGCCCGGGTGGTGTCCGTCAGGTCGTGGTTGGCCGCTCCCCGGGGAAACTCCCTCAGTTTCCGGCCGCTCAGGCTCAGCGTTCCCGTTACTGCCGCCTCTTCTAAGGCTCGGTCGAGGGATCGGCTCCACGAGGCCGGACCCGGGCCCGTCCCGGTACTTGGGCCGCAGTTCACCCCGCAGAAACTGCTGCTCGACGCTGCTAGCCCGGAGTTCTCGGCAGCGGCAGTTACAGCCACTATCCCCGCGGCCGCCATTTCCCAGCCGACTCCTCTCCGGCCGCAGAAAGGGCGCATGCGTCGAGAGGCTCAAGGGTGGGAGGGGGAAGAGGTAGAAGGCTTGGGCCCCCGCACCGCTAGGCGGGCGGCTGCGCCTGCGCACGAGGCAGGGAAGGGGAGAGGTGGGGGAGGTTTGAGTTCCCCCTTGCACCCTGGAACTGCAGCTCTGGTTTGTTTATGTTTTTCTGAGCGAAGCGCTTGGGTCTGGCTCTCTGGGCTCGACTTCACAGCCGAGGTCAAAACGTGACTAAGCGAATATTTCATTGAAATGATTATTAGGGGGCAGAAGGGGAAAGGTTAAACCGCACCCCAAACCCACGAATAAATAAATACAGAGTAGTTAAGCAACTCCGAAGTTTGCTCCAGCTCTGGTAAGGCATGCACCTTGTATTGCAGCGAACGCCGTGGATGTTACTTAGCTTTCTATCAGAACAGACCAGGGTCTTTACCTGGTACAATGCTTAACTAATTGCTGCTCGGCTTCTTTCCTTCCCTGGATTTGCAGTGATTGCTAGAGGGGCAGAGGGCTTTAGGCAGCAGCAAAGCTAGCATCTTGTATTTGTGGGCCTTGCCCTAGGCAAGGCTTGAAAATCGTGTGCCCTGTGTTACAGTCCCTCTGTGGTTTTGAACCACTACACGGGATCACAAAATAAATGCCCATATGCGGTGGACGACGGAATTTTCTGGAATTAAAAATAGGCAGGTTTTTTTTAAGTACTATTAATAAGTTGCTGCTTATCTGCCCACACCGTTGTTTATGACTAAGTCATGCTTTTAGATAGTTGCATTCTTTCTCTATTCCGCCTTGAAGTTCTACTTTCAGCCCCATCCCACTTCGATCACAAAATTAAGAATCAACACCTCCACTCCTCCCCACCTTTAAGAAATGAAAAGCACCTTTTTCCTTACAAAAATAACTGGGGACCCTTTTCTTAGCAAATATATTTCTTGACGTCCCTCACAAGTCCGTCAGAGAGAACTGCCTGGAGGAATAAAGCTTTGAAAGTGACTTCTTTGGAATCAATTTCCAAAGGTAGGCGGGGCACCTCAGCAATGACCTCTGCTTAGAGAAAGCACTGAGAGGCGGTAGATCAAAGTGACTTGTGTATTTATTTGTTGCTTGAGGCACATCCAAAGCATGGAGTTGGCTGCTTCACCCACTTCTCTGTGGGAGGTGCTGGAGGTTTCAGATTTAAAAAAAAAAAAGTTCTGCTCTCCCGCCCTCTCTTGGAAAATAGTCATTCTGGCACTTGTTCCTCCTCAGGCACGCTTCTTACCCATCAGAACGCTCTAGTATCTAAATATTACTAATTTCTCTAGTCCTATCATAAATGCATGCTCATTTGTGCTGTAAGTGGGATTTTTTTGGTTTTACTAAATGGGACAGCACCGTGACATCCAGGTAAAATCTCCTCCCACTGATCTCTCACCTTCCCTCTCCAAATTCCCGAAATCTCTGCCTTGGATTGTATACTGGTCTGTGTTCCTCTCCTCACTACTACATAATTCCTCACACGTAGGGAGTGGATAGTTTATGCTTGTTGATTTTATTGGTTATTCAAATCCAAATAAGTCTAGATTTTGGATTTGGGGCTCTTTGAAATTGAGCATGGGAGAAAAAGAGTTTGGACACTATTCGAACGCAACTAGCAACAGCAGGGCGAGCTGGGCCAAAAATGAAATCACTCAAGAGAAATTACCACTTATATTTCTTCCAAATAGACCCAGCTATTTTACAGGATGTTTTGTCAAGTTAGCGCCACCTACTGTTATATGAAGTAAATCTCAACTTCAAGATTGGTTTAAGAAAAACCAGGGTGCGCAACCTTTGAAAAACTGGTGTGATGGACCCCGGTCCCTTTACATATGAAGTGTTCTCAGAGCTGGGGCCTGAGGTTGATCTTTTACGAAATTATTTTTTTGGGGGGGAGAGGGAAGAGAACAGTATAAAGCATGTAGTTAGAAATCACTCTGTTCAAAGTGTGGGGGTTATTAAACCTCCCAAGAGGCTGACCTGAATGGTTCATGGTATTCTCAAATAAATTTAAGTTCATCTTGACTCCTCCAGGAGACTCAGGGAAAAAAGTAAATGAACAGGTGATGTAAAACTTTTTCTAGGTGAACGTAGAGCAAGGTCAATTCTGTTTTTGCCTTTATATCACCATTGCATAGCACAGTCATTGGCAAATATGAGATCCTTAATAAATGATGAGTTGAATAGGATGGTGGTCATCTTCTGGGAATGGGTAGGGTAGGCAGTAGTTGGGGAGTTATTGAAAGAATAAAAGGTATTCCTTCCTGAGTACACTAAAGAGTTAATGAAAGACAGTGAAGAGATTGATGAGCAACTACACGAGTCAAATTGAAAATAGTCATAATTTGAGTGGTTCAGTTCTACAGTGGTCTACATCTTTCCCAAATGCTATTCTGTTGCCTGGAAGCAGGAACAGGAAAAAAAAAAAGGACAATTTAGGGTTGGAATTGGTGCTGTAGATTTTTTGTTCTTAGATACATAGAAGAACTTAAGCCATCCAACTTAAGTAAGCAGTAAGGGGTCCACTAGAATAGGAACCACTATGGCCACCTTTGTGGTTTAACCAAAAGTTAAGAAATTAAGATCATAATCCTAATTGATCCTATTCTCTTTATTACAATTCCTAATAACCAATCCTCATATTTACACTTTATAGGAGAGTATGATATTCACAAATTATTTTCTTCTAAGCTTATTTTACCACATTCTAGTCAAATACTCTTAATGCATCATTACCTCAGCACTGGGACTTTCCCTCCCTAAGAGGAATTACAGCTGCCAAGGGGCTGATTCAACCAAGACTATTTTGCTGTAGCAACACTTTTATTCCATTTTAGATTCAAAATAAGTTAACAAAGTGGTATTGCAGATTTGAATACCTTATGGTACTTCAAAATTTAAGGCCTATTATTGTTAATGTTTAAATCTTGATGGACTATTTTATAGACTTAAGTAGGAGAGGAAATAAGGGAAAAGGGGATTTCCAGAATGACCTAAATGGGAACTTCCCTAGAGGGCAGATTAAATAAAAGATTTGACTTTTTACAACAGAAAATAGTAGTATCTGTAGCTTAATGGACAGCTATACAAATTTGGGTCAAAACAAAAGGGAAAGAAGTGTAAAAACAGTTTTCTGCCCTTTCACGAATCCTATTCTAGAATTATGAAATTGACACCTTTCTGGCCTTAGACATTCTAATTTCCTCCAAAAGAAAATTTAATTTTTCCTCAGAAAGTTGCTAGTAAAAATTAGATAATGTATTGGACTTAAACAAAAATTAGACCTGCTGGGAAAAATATCACTTGAATATTCATGTAATTTTCAGAACTAGTTTTCATTGATTCTCTGCTTTACTCATATGAAGTCTAAGCTATCAATATAAAATGATCTTTTGAGATCCTTTCCAGTTCTAAAATACAATTCTAGTATGGATTCTAGGGGAGGTGGAGAAGACTAGAGGCAGGAAGTTCAATAAAGTTGTTCCTATAATTTTTGTAATAAGCCAGACATGCAGTAATAAAACATCTGGATTAAGAGTGGCCCTAAGAATGGAAAAAGAATGGAGAGACAGAAGCATTCACATGAGGAACCTTCAGCTTTGAGGCCACATATGGGCCTCTAGGTCCTCAAGTGCACCCCTTTGACTGAATTCAAGCTTCACAGAACAAATCCCTGGAAGGATTTGCATGTTCCCCACCCCTCGAAGGGGACTGAGGTGGAAGAAAGAGATGAAGAGGATTCTGGAAGCTTTGAGCCATAGTGATTTGGAGGATACTGATATTGATATAAATAACAAAGTTAAGAGGGGAAATTGATGTTGGATGAAAAAATGGGTTTTATTTGAACCATTCTGAGGCTAAGGTGTTAAGAGGCATATATGTATCAAAACATAACAGTTCAGAGTTGAAAATATAGATCAAGAACTGAAGACTGGGGCTGGAGATTAAATATTTGGAAGTCAGGCAAATGAAACGGGTCAGTCTATGAGGCCATGAAGGCTTATGCTCCGAGGGCCTAGGGAAAAAAGAGCAGAAAGGTGGAGACAAAGTTTAGAGTGGATAATAATTTGAAAAAGAAGAGCAGATAAAATAAGGAGATGTGAAAAAGTTAAAGAGTTAAGAAAAAAATTTTGATTACATGTCAATGGCTTCAAATATAGCTAAAAAGTCAAGGATAAAAATTAAATGAATAAAGTAGGGATAAGCAGCAATAAAAAGGATATTTAATTTGATAAGGTCATTGGCAACTTTCCTGAGGTAGTTTCAGAATAGTGGGAACAGAAGACAGATTTCTAGGATTAGGGACTTGTTGAGTAGTATCTGACCCTTTGTGACAAAGAAACTGGACTGGTTTGCAATTTTCTTAATTAAGGCAAACAGAGATAAAATAAATTGTCCAGGGTCACAAAGGTAGAAACTATCTGAGGCAGGATTTGAATTCAAAAGTCTTCCAAACTCCAGGTTCAGCACTCTACCCACTGAGCCACCTAGCTGCCTTGCAGGATTGTGGGCAAAATTAATATAATCAAGGCAACAAATTATTTAATGTAATCAAGGCAATGTAATCAAGCAATACACTTTCAAGAATTTAGCAGTGAATGGTAAATGGATGAAACTTTTGAGGGTCACCAAAAAATGATGAGGTATAGGGTTAGGGGTGCTCAAGACCCCAAAATATCCACACTCTGGATCCTCCTGAATGAATTCGACTCAAGTCTTCTCTCAGCCAAAGAAAAGCAAAATTTATTAAAAGTTCGCCATATTGGATAGACTCTTAAGGAGCCTCAGTATCTGTAATGCTTATACTGGACAAGCAGGCCAGAATCATCTGGTACAGAATGTCTGTGCTAGGTCATTCTATGGCGCTCTCACACGGAGACAAGATGGGGTGTTATATACAGAAAGGTGATGGGAGGAATCTAGGGGTGGTCTAGAGGAGGAGTTTGGGGAGGGTCTTCAGGAGGAGTCAATGAGGTCAGACTCCAGTAATGAGTTTGGGGAGGGGTCTTCAGAAGGAGTCAATGAGGTCAGACTCCAGTAAATGGGTGATTAAGGGTGGGAAGTTGCTGGATTAAAGAGGGATAGAGATTTGGGCACAAAGAAAGGCTTATGGCCTCATGCAAATGCCTCATCAAATGGGAAGATTCAATCAGAGTTCAAGGGGGTTGCCAGAGCCTGTACCCCATCAAAACCATGAAGATCAAAATGAATCTAGGAAGGCAAAAGGGAAAGGATACAGGGGGGAGGAAATCTGGGTAATGCTAAAACAAAAGTTATCCATTAAAATGTATTTTTTTTCTGTTTAAAAATCTTTTTAATTTTTTTCTCTTTTTAGTTTACATCATTTATTTCCACAAGATTTTGAGTTACAAATTTTCTCCCCATTTTTCCCCTACCCACCACCCTAAAATAGTGATCCCACTGAATATCCCCTCCCCTAATCTGCTCTTTCCCATATCTGCCCCCCTCCCACCTCTGACTTTCCAGTGTGGCATGGTGGATCTCTCTGCCCCAGCACCTGTATATCTTATTTCCCAGTTACATATAAAATAATAATTATATATATATTTAAACATTTGATTTTAAAACTTTGAATTCCAGATTCTTTTCCTTCCTCCCTCCTCATGCACCCTTACTGGGAAGATAAGCAATTCAATATAGGTTGTATATGTGTAGCTATGCAAAACATTTCCATAGTGGATATATTGTGAAAGACTGACTATATTTCCCTCCCTCCTATCCCACCCCCCACTTGTTCTATTCTCTACTTTGATCCTGTCCCTTTTTAGAAGTTCGTGCTTCCAACTTCCCTTACTCCCAGCCTGCCCTCTCTTCCATCATCCTCCCTCTCATCCCCTTCCCCCCTACTCTCCTGTAGGGTGAGATACCCTATTTAGTATGTATGTCATTCCCTCCCAAAGCCAAATTCAATTTTGCCTTCCTGTTCTTCCTCTCCATTGTAACAGTTTTCCCTTGCTCCTTCTATATTATTTACCCCATTCTGTCTCTCCCCATCTCCTCTCATTATATTCCTCTCACCTCTTAAATATCATTCCTTCCTATTAAATTGGTCCTGTGCCCTCTATGTATACCTGTACACATATATACACACACTCACATATGTATTCATATGCCCATATACCCTCCTATATAAACATATATATGTACCCGTGTTTCCCCGATAATAAGACCTATCCCGAAAATAAGCCCTCCCCTTACTGTGTAAGATTCCTCTAAAATAAGCCCTCCCCAGAAAATAAGCCCTATTGAGATTGCTACTGTAGTGAAGGTGAGCCCCTGCACTACACGCTACATTACGGTACCCTCTGTATGCAC
>NW_027187301.1:5606791-5678655 GCF_028583685.1 Petaurus breviceps papuanus
GAAAATAAGCCCTCTGGTGTTTTTCTTTCCAAAAAAAAAAAAAAAGACAGTGTCTTATTATCGGGGAAACACGGTATATATATTTCTATATTTCTATTCCCTTCAACTATTCTCATACTGAGAAAAGTTTCATAAGTTACAATTATTGTTTTTCCATGTAGGAATGTTAATAGTTCAACTTTGATAATTTCCTTATGATTTCTTTTCCCTGTTTACCTTCTTATACTACTTGCTTCTTGTATTTGAATGTCAAATTTTCTATTCAGCTCTGATTTTTTCATCAAGAAGGCTTGTAATTCCTCCATTCCATTGAATGACCATATTTTCCCCTGAAACATGATACTCAGTTTTGCTGGGTAGGTGATTCTTGGTTTTAATCCCAGCTCCTTTGACCTCTGGAATATCATATTCCAAGCCCTTTGATCCCTCATTGTAGAAGCTGCTATCCTGATTGTGTCTCCACAATATTCAAATTGTTTCTTCCTGGCTACTTGTAATATTTTCTCCTTGATCTGGGAACTCCAGAACCTGGCTATAATATTCCTAGGAGTTTTCTTTTGGGGATCTTTTTCAGAAGGTGATTGGTGGATTCTTTCAACCTCTATTTTGCCCTCTTGTTCTAAAACATCAGGGCAATTTTCCCTGAGAATTTCTTGAAGGATGATTTCTAAGTTCTTTTTTTGATCATGGCTTTCAGGTAGTCCAATAATTTTTAAATTATCTCTCTTGGATCTATTTTCCAGGTGAGTGGTTTTTCCAATGAGATATTTCACATTGCCTTCAATTTTTTCATTTGTTTGGATCTGTTTAATAGTATCTTGATTTCTCATAAAATCACTAGCTTCCATTTGCTCCAACCTAATTCTGAAGGAATGATTCTCTTCAGTGAGCTTTTGAGATTCTTTTTCCATCTGGCAAATTCGGCTTTTTAAGGCATTTTTCTCCTCATTGCCTTTTTGAGCCTCTTTTGTCATTTGAGTTAGTCTATTTTTTAAGGTGTCATTTTCTTCAGTCTAAAATGTATTTATTTTTTTTTTTTAAGCAATTGGGGTTAAGTAACTTGCTCAAGGTTACACGGCCAGTTATTTCTGGGTGTGGTGCTGAGTGTCTGAGCCCGGGATTCGATCTCCAGGTCGTCCCAACACTGGAACCGGTGCTCTTACTCGCTGAGCCACCTGGCTGCCCCTAAGCAATTGGGGTTAAGTAACTTGCTCAAGGTTACACGGCCAGGTGTTTCTGGGTGGGTGCTAAGTGTCTGAGCCCGGGATTCGATCTCCAGGTCTTCTCAACACTGGAGCCGGTACTCTTACTTGCTGTGCTACCTGGCCGCCCCTATTTTTTTTTATTCTTAAAGCAATTGGGGTTAAGTAACTTGCTCAAGGTTACACGGGCAGTTATTTGTGTGGGTGCCAAGTATCTGAGGCTGGAACCGATCCCGGGTCTTCCGAAACTGGGGCCGGCGCTCCTACTCACTGCGCCACCTGGCTGCCCTCTAAAATGTATTTTTTAAAAGGTGCAGAGAAAACAATGAAAGTTACCTACCTCCCTTCTTTCAGCAGAGGCAGTTAATTAAGGCAGAATGTTTTTATGTATTATCAAATACAGTCCCTGTATTTGTTCTCTTGCATTAGCTTTGCAATTGAAGGCAGGGTTCAATTTTTTTTCCCAAGAGGTAGCATGATAGAAGTTTTTTTTTTTTAAATTTTAGACTCAAGGGCCAGAACACAAATGCAGAATAGAGTAAAGAAACTAAGATGTATCATAAACTTAAATATTGAAACAAATACAAAGAAAGAAGAAAAAGCATGTCGTGCACATAGCAGAACATAAGAGAGGATTCAAAATATGTAACAATAAATTTTCATTTCAGGAAAGCCTGTATGATAATACACATTGTGTTGAGAATTGTCCATCTTTTCTTTGCTTCCTTGTAAAGTTCTTTCCCCCCCTCTCCTCACTGTCCCCAGAAGGCTACAATAGAGTTTAGATGTTTCTCTGTAGCTATAGATATATCCATACACATATACATACATATGTAGACATATACTTTCCCAAACTGATGTTTTTGTTTGTTCGTATCTTGTTTCCTATCCCTCCTGCCTCCTCGACTTTACTTCTAGCCATTACGTTGCCCTCCTATGACTTGCCTACGCCTTTCCAAGGATCCCTCCCCTATCCTCCCATTCCCATAAATCTAAAGATCCTTCTACACCTCCCTTTTACCTATTCGCTCAACCCTCCCCTCTTAAGATCCCTCCCTTGTCCTCTCCCCCTCCCTGTACCCGTTTTATTTCTTCTGAATTTATAACTTTTATACTCTTCTAAATATGTATGTATTGTTCCCTCTTAAACCCATTCCCAATGAAAGTGTTACCAGAACTACCAGTCCTCCCTCACCTAATTCCTCTGTAGCGATTCTTTCTTTTGTACCTCATTTGTATAAAATTACTCTTTTTAGCTGTTCTTAAATGGTTATACTTTTAAAATTCATATCATAGTCAGGTTTGCCCTAATCTTTCTTATGAGCTACCCAATTATTAATAAAAATCTTAGACATATATTTTGCATTTTACATATTTAAAAAATTGTCCTTATGAATCCCTTATAATCAGTTTTTGGTAAGTGCCTTATATTTCTCTTGGTTCTTGTAAGTTGAATCTTCTATTAAGGATTTTTTTTTAAGCAGTCCTGGAAAATCTGAGAGTTTATCAAATATCCACTTTTTTCATTCAGGATAATACTTAACTTTGATGATATTTTCAGGCAGAGCCCCAGTTCTTTTGCTTTTTGTTATGTTGTGGTCCAAGACCTGTGGTACTTTAATGTCTGTGCTACTAGGTCTTGTGTAATTCTAATTGTGGTAGCATCATATGTAAATTGTTTTAATCTTGATGCTTTTGATATGTTATCCAGTTTTGGAACTTGACTGTGATATTCCTATGAGTTTTCCTCAAAGGAGCTCTTTTAAGTGGTGATAAATTTTTTCTATTTCTACTTTCCCCCTTGTTCTAATGCTTCAGGATAATTTTAATTATTTTTTGTACTATTGTATCAAGATTCTTTTTTTGATCATAACTCAATTTGATTATTTTTATATTTTCTCTTCTTGATCTATTCTCCAAATGTTTTTTTGTTTCACTTTTTATTTTTAATAATTCATATTTTAATTATTTCTTGATCTCTTATAATTTCACTGGCTTCACTTTACCCAATCCTAATTTTCAAGGTGTCATTTTCTTCCTTAAGATTCTGCATCTCCTTTTCCAATTGGTTGACTTTCCTTTCATACTTGTTTTTCTTATTCTTATTTTCTTTAGTTTTTCCTCCATCTCTGTCATTTGGTTTTTAAAGCCTTTTTAAAGATCTTCTATGAATTCTTTTTGTGCAGATGACCATTTGACATTACTCTTTGGGGGTTTCTTTACATCAATATCCTCCTCTGAAGATGAACCCCAGTCATCTCTATTCCCCTAATAGCTTTCTACGGTTGGATTCTTTCTCTTTTGCCTGTGCATTTTTTGTGGTAATATATTAATTTTTGTAATCATCTGTCTGGGGAGTGAAAACTTGGAAACTTTTCAGAATGGATCTTATAAATTGGTGTCAGTTCTGACAGTCTACTTCCCTTTCCTACCCCTTCCCCCACCTTCACTTCTGCTGTCAATCAGCAGAAAGCCTTCTCAGGAGTCTTTTGACCTCCACCCTTCTTTACTACTGCCTTGGCAACCTTTCTCCCTCCCCCTCCCTTGCTGTCAATCACCATCCTGGTTCTTTGTAAGCCTGTTTCCCAGCCACTGAGACATAAGTCCACCTCTCAGCCAATGGGAGAAGGGCCTGTCAGGGGAGGGGTGGTTGACTGCTCTAGGGTTTAAAAACTCTGTCCACCCCACATTGTGTGTCTCTTCCTCATGATCAGTCATGGGGAAGAGAATTCCTGTTCTTATCCTAAGAGATCTCCATGTTCTTGATGAAATTTTGGATGAGGTTTTTCATCACAAACACCTCTAACCCTGGGGTATGGGAAATAGTGCCTCTTGCCCAAGGTCTTCAGTTCTCCCCTCTAGCCTGCAACCTTCTGTAAGTGCCCACACCCAGAGGCTTTCTGCCCCACTGCTTCTGCACTCACCAGGTATGTGCTGGTTCCTTCTTGACCCTGACGCTCTTTGCAACACATTTGGGTCTGGCATTCCTTGTCAGCAGTCTTACCAGGCTCAGATGCCCAACTCCCATCCCTATCCCTGGCAAAAGTTCTGGTGACTGAAGCAGGGGCAACTTTTTTTTTTTTTAAAGCAATTGGGGTTAACTTGCTCAAGGTTACATGGCCAGTTATTTCTGGGTGTGGTGCTAAGTATCTGAACCCAGATTTGATCCCCAGGTCTTCCTGACACTGGAGCCCGTGCTCTTACTGGATGAGCCACCTGGCCACCCCTAGGGGCAACCTCTTAAACCAGATAACCCCAGGACTTGCTGCTTGTTGTTAAAATGGAACTTAACCTGGAGGTGTCTACTCTCCAGATTCTAAATCTCATCCTGGGATTTTTCTTCTGATCTTCTCAAATTGTCCCAGGAAGACCCCAGTTGTGCTCTATTCTTATTTCCATCCACTTTGTTCACCCTAAGGTGCTATTTTATCTTTTGTGTGTGTGTGGGAAATCTTGATAGCTTGGAATTTTCTGTCCTACTCCACCATCTTCCCAGAATCCTCTTGGGAGGGTTCAATTTAGAGGGGAGGAGGGAGAAATATTTCTAGAAATGACAGGTGTAAAAATCTTTTAAACTTGAAAAAAGATCAAAGTTTTTCAGGGCATGGGAGACCCATTTTTCTTTAAAGATAGAAGGATCAGAGATTGAATATATAAAAGGGAAAACAGAGAGATCCTGAAAAACTCATTAAGGTAAAAGACTATGTGGATGGTGGAAGAGTTAATGTGGTGTATCCGAAAAGAGTGCTAGATTTGTGGTTAGAGAACCTGGTTTTAAATCCTGATTCTGCTACATACTACCTCTGTGACAAGTCACAAGCTCTCTGAATTTCAGGTTCCATTTCTGTAAAATCACTTGGACTAAAAGGATCTTTAAAGGTCCTTTCCAGTTCTAAATCTAATTTTTTTTTTCAATAATGACGAATAGTCAATAGCATCTTTTGGGTGTGTTCCATGCTATCATACCACCAATAGAGATATAATTGGAAGAACAAAAAAGAAAGTTCCCTAATTGCTCTGCTGCAGTAAGATAGTTCATTCTATCAATAAAGATTCCAACTCATACATCCCTTGGTAGATAGTCTTCATTCCAGTGTAGGTAGGCTGATCCTCAGGTGCCAGGCACCAGCTCAAACTTTCCTGCTTGGTAGAACCTGATAGTCTTTATGTCACGCTAACACAATCTCCAAGGTCACTTCATGCCTCAATGAAGCACTAGAATAGTATTTTACACATTTTGTTTTACACTTGGTTTAAATTTGTTACACTTTTCAATTATAACTTTTATACCTATTTTTTAATTCAAACAAGAAATCTGTTAAGGCAGATTTTGATTTTATAAAATCTGGAATTGCTTCATTTTTTGTAATTTAACTATCGTAACTCAGTACAGGGTGGGATGCTTAATAAATGCTTTTGATGGATTTTTAAAGGATAGTGTGAGATTCATGAACATTAACTTTCATAAAGTCACAGAACTAGTGAGTCAGTAATCTTGTTTCATGCAGTCTAAAAGTAAAGACATCATGTGATCTTCTCCCTAGACTATTCATTACAACAATCTGCATGACTTAATTGTTTCTTGTTTTTCTCTTGCTTACCACCTAAAATGTAAGCACTGGGATGCTATCTGTACTTTATGTATTGTTTGAATTTTTTTTTGGCTTTTTGGAGGGAAATTGGGGTTAAGTAACTTGCCCAAAGTCACACGGCTTGTGTGTCAAGTGTCTGTGGCTGGATTTGAACTCAGGTCCTCCTGACTCCAGGGTTGGGGCTCTATTAACTGAGCCACCTAGCCACCCCATGTTCTTTGTATTCTGAATGCCTAAAACAGTTGTAAAAACACAGATGTTTAATGATTGTTAGGTAAATGAATTCTCTATAGTTCTCACTCTGCTCTCTCCCTCCACCACCACCAATTCAAGTTCAGTTGTTTTACAAAGGATCTGTGTAGAGGGGGTGTGGAGAAGAAACGGTGAGGCACCCTGTGACATCCTTAAGGTAGGGCACCTTTTTTTACTGAGGAAACTGCCACTCTCTCAAGGCAGAGAAACAAGGTATCTGAAACTTCTGTTTTCTGTATGGCCTGGGAGATCTGAGATCCAAGTGATTTGCTTAGCATTACAAAATGTGAAAGGCTCGACTCAGAGGGTTACTCTCTATTCAATAAATCAAGTTGCATTTAAATTCTTAAATGGGCTTAAAAATCATACTGGAAATGGTATAACAGTCCTAAATAGAAACGTGGCTTCTTTGGAAGTAGAGACATATTACCATTAACAGATGCTATCATGTCACTGTGAAAATTTACTGCAAGGTGTCCAGCTCATGTATGGACCTCTAGGTGCACAAGTCAATTTAATTAGTATAATCTCAATCTGCTAGCCCACCCATTTAAAAAAATAGTAACCTTTTCCCTTTTCATGAAGACTGTATTAAGACCACAAAATCTGTTACCTTAGGTTACCAGTTCAAGCTTTATAACTAGGAATAGACCATGTGAAACCTGCAACATTTTATTTTTATTTTTAAAAAAAATTAACAGCTTCAGAATAGTTCCAAATGTAGTAACTTTTCCAAAAAATACCAAAAAGTACAGTGTAAAGCACCTTCTCATTAAATACAAACTTTCTTTTCATGATGCATTGCATCAATGTTTTGCATCGATCTTGATGCAAAAAGAATTTTATGTTGCATCCTGGAACATAGAAATTGTATACACTGAAACAGGATGAGACTAACACCAATTAGCTGCTTAAATTCCAACAGAGGGACTTTATTCCCCTTAACAAAACTGACCATTTTTTATTTTTGTTAAGTCAATACTCAAGAATTTCAACTTAGCTATAGCAAATGCAAATTTGCATTTTTAAAAAGAAAACTTTATGTTGAAAAATGTTATGGAAGCATTAAGACAAGAAGCTTGAGAAACTAAAATCAGTCCTGTTGCTTGATGTACTTAATGTCAACATTCAGTAAGGGATTTCAAAATAAAATATCACTTATGTTAACTTGGCAGAATCATTTTCAAGACTAATGCGAATAGGAAAACAAAAATAATTTTTACTCCCCTTTCAGTCTTTTCCACAAAAGATTATGGTAGCAAACTTGTATTCAGATTTTGGTTATTTTTTAAAATCATCAAGCTGGACCACCCTCAGTTTAATTCCCATTATTCTTGGACTGACTATAAGCTTTGTATCTATGAAAATGATTTGAAGTGGGTCCCTGGTCTCTATTAGAAGCAGAAATGGCCTAAGAGCAATTTTAATTTACTTGTGGATTCTGTGGCCGACTTATTATAATTCTTGATCAATATAAACCTGGAAGTTACTCTCATTCAGACTTGACTTCTTTGGTATATGCACATAAATGACATTGACAGCTTTCTATCACTAGCTTCTTAAGAGACCAAGATAAAAATACAGAAGGGGCAAGAGATTGGGGGAAGATAAACTGAACAGATGGGATGGAGGAAAAATTTTCTTTTTATAGGAAAATAAAATCAACACTCAATGTGATCTAAAATTCCTATCATCCATCTTTTTTTTTTTTTTAAATGATGTGGCACATCAAAAAAGTCAGGTTTAGAAATGACAAGACCTAGAGATGAAATGTTCCCTCAGTATTTTGGCATTAGACCACTCATGGTACACAACTATCTAAGGATCCCTCAAGCACATTCTTGGCACAACAGACCCCTTAAAACCCAAATAAAATTACCAGTTCTGTCTCAACATCACTTCATTAACATGAAGTTGGTCAAGTATAAAACAAAGTTGCAGTTCACCCCCTCTTTACTATCTCTTTTTTCTATTTGACAAGTTAAAGTTTACAATACGTTTTTTTTTAAGGGGTCACTTTCAACATTTTTTCCAGTGTGTTTAATGAATGCAAAAGTTAACATACCAATTGGTGGAGAGCAGTACTTTATGGGATGTTAACTTTACTGCTGAGATTTCTAACAAGGCAGATTCAATTTATGCTGTTTTAAAATATGATTTCAATACTTGGTCATGGGTACAGGTCTTAGGCCTATGTCCAGTCTAGATAATACATGCGACCTAGATGTGAAGCTTCAAGCTCCAACATCCATCTCTTTGACTAGCTTCCTAGAATTATTTCCCGAATTTGTTAAAACCTTAAAAATGAGATTTTTATAGTAGATATTTTCCCCCAAACTCACTATAGGTGATTATGCAAACATGCATTTACAACCCTTAAACACACTGAGACTAATGCTTGGAGTCAAATCTCTTGCTAAAATAGTCACTACAGACTTATTCTAGAGAAGTAAAAAGGTATACTGGGAAATCTACCTTCTGTTATGGACCCATTGCCTAAAAAAACTTCAATCAAGGAGAAAATAAATTTCAGGTGCACACATGCAAATATTGAAATTCTGAATTTCCTGATGGATTTTTTTGTACCCCTGCTGATGAAATACATTCCATGTCTCATGCCAATCAGAAAAGAAAGAGAATGATAAGACTCCTACCTCCTTAAAAAGAGATTTACAAAGGACATGTCTACAAAATCTGAATGGGTAAAGGAAAGAAATTATACCAAATAGCACTATCATAAAAATAATTAACTTCTACAGGTCTGTTGTTGCATGTATGCTGCATGAGGAACCAAAGAAGAATGCTACCCATTTATCATCCAATTAAGTCCACGTAGAATTTTCTTTCAGACCAAAAAGGACACCTTTAAGAATATATCAGGATTTCCCTGGTGTTCTCTCAGGGGATTACTTCATACAGTTAAAAAAAATACTATTCAAAGTAAAAGTAAGAGTTATTTAGATTTGTCAGTATCGAAACAAAGTTCCATGGAATTTCTGGGACACATTTTCTTCTGTCAACTCAACTTTTCAAACAAGTAGTTGTCCCTTTGATGGAGGATCTATCCCACAGTTACAAAGCGGCTTCCTTTGTTTTGAGTGAGAGCAATTCTTTGTTCCTTCAGGATTCCAAATCGCTCATTCAAAGTCATCCCAGTCTAGAGAGAAAAAAAGTTTAACAACCTGACTTCAAGCCATTTAACTAAAATTTAACTTGGTACAAAGAGAATGTAGTTAAAATTTACAGTGACAACATTAGTGTCGCCAAATCTTTTCTCCCCAAATAACTTGTCTTATCTTTTTGCCTTTCCTATTGGTGTAAATGGTTAGTTAATTCTCCAAGTCAACTACATTTCTCAGTAGACCCTTTCAATATGATCACAATATCACTTAAAACTGTTCCCTCTTTTTTTTCTAATCCAACCCATGTTTATTCAGCAAATATGTATTATGCCCCTACTATGTACTTTGAGAGCACTGCTCTCAAAACAATAGACAGACTTCATTTGATATGGACTACTAATAAAATTCTGAAGCATCTCAGGATAAGCTGTAGGAGTAAATGGTCTTTATGTAGAGTCTGGATTGATGTGATGAGAAAATACTGTTTTTTGATGATTTATTTCCAAGGGTACCAAATTTGTTCCCAGAGGTCATATCAGAAGGCTCAGAGCTGTTTTGTTTTTGTTCTTCTCGACCAAAGCATGTGCTACTTAGCTGTCCTTGAGGAACTTGTCTCTATGAATGCCAACTGTTCCCTCTTTACCATTCCCACTGTTAACTACCAAATGTAGGTTATTTTTTAATCATCTCTTGCTTAGAATACTGTGAAAAGGAACTCCATTTTCCTCAATTCCAATTAAGAATCCCTCAAGTTTATCGTACATATTATAGTCAGACCAGATCTACTACCTGATTTTTCAAGTAATTCAACTGAGTACTAAGTTCCACTTATGACCTCCCACAGGATTTGCTTGACTCTTATATACTCATATTTTCTATTCTAATTGTTTAGAGGTGGGGAGAGAGGCAGTACCACAATTCACAAGGGAATCTACATCTAAAGAGGGTGTCACTGGAGAACTAATAAACTGTGGAAAAAGTACTGGTGAAGAAAAGGGAAAAGTACAGGACCTGAAGTCACCAAGAAGAGAATATGGGCACAAGAGAGTGAAAAACAAGTATAATAACAGCATAAGGGGTTTATACTAGTGTTTCATAAACCCAAGAAGGTAAATTTCCTAAGTGGAAAGAACTCCTTTCCTATTCTAAGAAGAACAGATGGGAAAATTTGAAGGCAACGTTGCAGACATAAGGTTTCTTATACCATATGGGACAATAAGGTTAAAATAAATACACAACCTAAGAATTAAAGGTCAAACCATAAAAAAAATTTAAATTAGTACCAGATCATATACTATTCACAGCTACGGTTGTGAAGGAATTCTTTCCATTTAAAAAAAAAAAATTATATGTCCATATTAGTCCTGCCAATTCCCCTTGCGCCAGTGCCTTGCCCCCACCTCCCATTAACAATGAAGAAAGTTTAAAAAAGTATGTTTCAATCTGCACTGACACTTCATCTTTCTGGAAGTGAATATCATTTTCATCATAAGTTCTTTGGAATTGTCTTGGGTCACCATCTTGATCAGAATTATTAAATCTTTCACAGCTTATCATTATTACAACATTCTCCTGGTTCTGTTTATTATGCTTTGCATCAGTTCATACACAGCTTCCCAGGTTTTCCAGAAACCATCCTGCTCATCATTTTTCTTTCTTTTTTTGCTTTTTGGAGGGAGAAAGGTAGGGCAATTGGGGTTACGTGACTTTCCCAAGGTCAAACCGCTAGTAAGTGTTAAATATCTGAGGCTATATTTGACTCAGGTCCTTCTGACTCCAGGGCCAGTGTGCACTATGCCACCTAGCCGCGCCCTGCTCATCATTTCTTACAGCACAATCATACTGCAACCTGTTCGGCCATTTCCAAATTCATGGGCATCCCTTCCATTTCTAATTCTTTACTACCACAAAAAGAGCTGCTACAAATATTTCTGTACAAATAGGCCCTTTTCCTTTGATCTCTTTAAGATGCAAACCTAGTAATGGTATCACTTGAATAAAGAGTTTGCAGATTTACAGAGTTTTGGGCATAGTTCAAAATTGTTCTCCAGAAAGGTTCAATTAGTTCTAGAAACTCCATCAACAATGCATTAGGGTTCCAATTTTCCCACATCTCCTCCAGCATGTCACTTTCCTTTTCTGTCATGTTACCCGTTATCATAGGTGTGAAGTGGTATCTCAAAGTTGTTTTAATCTGCATTTCTTTAATCAATAGATTTAGAGCATTTTTTCACATGACTACTTGATAACTTTGATTTCTTCTTCTGAAAACTGCCTGATCATATCCTTTGATCTTTTATCAATTGGGGAATGGCTCATATTTTTATAAGTTGGACTCAGTTCCCTCAAGATTAGAGAAATGAGGGCTTTATAAGAATTTGCTATAATTCCACCCCACCCTAGTTTTCTTCTAATTTTGGCTGCTTTAGTTTTGCTTGTGCAAAAACTCTTATATTTCATGTAATCAAAATCTATCCATTTTACTTCCCATGACCCTCTCTATCTCATTTTGGTTATCTCATCCTTCCCATTTGACTGTATCTTGTAAAATGTTGGTCTAATCCTATTTCCTCCTAAAAATGCTTTCAAATTTTTCCAGCAATTGGGAAAGAATTCTTAACAAGTGACAGAAATGATAATAAAAACAGGTGATTTTAATTACATGAAACTGAAAAGCTTTTGCATGAACAAAATGAATAAGAGTAGGAAAAGAAAGGAAGATATCAACAGGGAGGAGGGGGAATCTGCACCAAATATCTGATAGCAGTCTGATATCTAAGATATATCTATTTTTCTTCCTTTTTGGTTTTTATTATGAGCATAATTCTCTAGGGAGAGGAGAGGGAAAGGATATATTTAAGAATGAATGTGATAAAAAAAAAATTTTTTAAAGAAAGAATGGGGGCAGCTGAGTGGCGCAGTGAATGGAGAACCGGCCCTGGAGTCAGGAGGACCTGAGTTAAAATCTGGCCTCAGATACTTACACTTAACTAGTCATGTGATCTTGGGCAAGTCACTTAAACCCAATTGCCCTGCCGTCCCCCCTCCAAAAAAAAAAAAAAAGCGAAAGCAAAGAAAGAATAGTTCCCCAGATGTATAAAGGAAAAAGAGCTACTAACACAAAATACGTTAAATACCTACTACATTGCTAGTGTTATTTTGTTAAACTAAAATGGACCCAGTGAAACTGCTTTAAGTAAAAGGAAATAAAATTCACCTGTTTTCCAACACTGTTTATGTCAAATTGTAAGGGAACACCTTTAGGAATCTTCTTCTCTTCAGGGTGATCCCTCCTCATCAGGAATGATGGCATGGGAGTGCGAGTTAAACGGGGTCTCTGAGCTCTAGGAAAACAAGTTTTTTAAAGCGAAGTTTAAATTGGTGCAGTAACACTATAAAAACTAAAAGAAAAATTTCATGTATGTATTGATTGACATATAAATCCTAATATACCAGCAGTATTTTTTGGTAATGAATTAAAAATTTAAGATATTTATCTATAATGTACTCATTACAACACAATTTCTAAATTATTAATATGTAGCATCTATAATATGTTCAGAAATAAAATGTTTTGAGAAATAAAACATTTTGAAGAAACACTTAAATTCAACTGACTTCTTCCCAGTGATCATCCCATAAGAAGAAGTCTGAAATATCAGAAAGAGGGCAGGCCTCTGAATCAGAAAGATCATGGTTCAAGTCTCTCAACACACCAATGTTATGTGAATCACTTAGCTTGGCAGTTTCCTAGGTTAACTCTCTACAAGTTACAATGAAGTTGCCAATATACATTGATGAAGAAAGTTTCCAAACCAGTAAGTCACACTGGCAAAAATGTAAATATCCTGATTTAATGTTTGAGGATTAAATCGGTGAGGATTCATTCATAAAAGACTCAATAAATAGAAAAATAAAACTTGCTGTTTACCCTTGTTTCCCTTAGGGAGAATAAACTACCAATCAGAAACTCATGCCCATATTAATTTGCTTTTCTTATTTCTGTGCCAAGAGACAGATATAAGAAAAAGTTCCATATTTTAGAAATCCTAAAATATGATGCATTTAAATTGATTTGTTTCAAACTATCAAGCTAAATATTTCTCATGTTATAGGTTCCTTAAGTCTTAATTTTTTTTAGGGAGTGGAGGTGTGGGGAGAGTTATATAGGGAGAGAAGGACTACATCCTTAAACAAGGAGAAGAGAATATCTGAATTATTTTCTTTCTTTAATCTTGTGTGTATTTTATTTTGAGCATTAAAAATTTTTTTTTAAAAATTAATTTGTTTGTTTACTTTTAGTTTACAAGATTCAAATGCACAATTCCTTGAGTTTCAAATTTTCTCTCCCTCACCCCCCCCCCCAATGGCGGCATACAATCAAGTATAGTAGTATCTGAAAATACTTTCACATTAGGCATTAGTCAGGTTATAAAGAAGGATTTTAACAGATAGAATGAAGAATGGGAAAGAGGAAACAAAACCAAACAAGAAAAAGGGCAGGTAGTTTGCTTCAATCTGGATACAAACTCAGTTCTTTCTCTGAATGTAGACATCTCTCTCCATCATGAGTCTTTTGGGGTTGACTTATAACCCTGGATTGCCGAGAAGAGTCCAGTTTATCAAAGTTGGTCATCACACATACGTTGCATCTGTAACTGGGTGCAAATTCCTCCTGGCTCTACTCTTCTCACTCAGCATCGGTTCATATAAGCCTCTCCAGGTAAATACAAAGTCCATCTGCTCCTCATTTCTTATAGCACAATAGTATTCCATTACATGCATATACCACAACTTGTTCAGTCATCCCCCAATTGATGGGCACCCCCTTAATTTACAATTCTTTGCCACCACAAAAAGAGCTGCTATAAACATTTTTGTACATATTGGGTCTTCCCCCCACTTCTATGATCTCTTTGGGATATAACCCTAGGAGTGGTATTGCTGGGTCAAAGGATATAAAAGTATTTATAGCCCTTTGGGCATAATTCCAGATTGCTCTCCAGAAAGGCTGGATCAGTTCACAACTCCACCAGCAATGCATTAGTGTTCCAATTTGCCTACATCCTCTCCAGCATTTGTCATTTTCCTGTTTTGTCATCTTAGCCAATCTGACTGGTGAGATGTGGTACCTCAGAGTTGTTTTGATTTGCATTTTTCTAATCAATAATGATTTAGAACATTTCTTCATGTGCTTATAGATACCTTTAATTTCTTTCTCTGAAAACTGTCTGTTCATATCCTTTGACCATTTATCAATTGGGGAATGACTTGTATTCTTATAGATTTGACTCAATTCTCTGTATATTTTAGAAATGAGTCCTTTATCAGAGACATAGGTTGTAAAGATTCTTTCCCAATTTCCCACCTCCCTCTTAATCTTGGTTACATTGATTTTGTTTGTACAGAAGCTTTTCAATTTAATGTAATAAAAATTATCCATTTTGCATTTTATAATGCTCTCTAATTCTTGTTTAGCCAATAAAAGTCTTTCCCTCTCCACAAATCTGACCAGGTATACTATTCCTTGTTTTCCAAGATTGCTTACAGTATCAATCTTTATACCTAGATTATGCACCCATTTAGACTTGATTTTGGTATATGGTGTTAGATAATGGTCTATGCCCAGTTTCTGCCATACTATATTCCAGTTTTCCCAGCAGTTTTTGTCAAATAGTGACAAAAACTTATCCCAAAAACTGGGGTCTTGGAGTTTATCAAACAATAGATTACTATAGTCATTGACTGCTGAATCTGTGCCTAATCTATTCCACTGATCCACTCCTCTATTCCTCAGCCAGTACCAAGTAGTTTTGATGACTACTGCTTTGTAATACAGATTGAAATCTGGTATAGCTAGTCCACCTTCCCTAGCATTTCTTTTCATTAATTCCCTTGATATTCTGGACCGTTTATTCTTCCAAATGAATTTTGTTACTATTTTTTTCTAGCTCTATAAAGTAGTTTTTTGTAAATTGATTAGTATGGCACTAAATATATAATTTAATTTAGGTAAAATTGTCATTTTTATTATATTAGCTCAACCCAGCCACGAGCAGTTGATATTTTTTCCAATTAGTTAGATCTGTCTTTATTTGTGTGAAAAGTGTTTTGTAGTTGTGATGATATAGGTCCTTGGTGTGTTTTGGCAGGTAGATTCCCAAATATTTTATAATGTCTACAGTTAACTTTAAATGGGATTTCTCTTTCTATCTCTTGCTGTTGAATATCACTGGAAATATATAGGAATGCTGAGGATTTATATAGGTTTATTTTATATCCTGCAACTCTGACAAATTTATTTATTGTCTCAAGCAGTTTTTTATTTGATTCTCTAAGTATATCATCATATCATCTGCAAAGAGTGATAGCTTGGTCTCTTCTTGGCCTAATTTGATTCCTTTTTCTCCTCTAATTGCTACTGCTAACATTTCTAGTACCAGATTGAATAAGAGGGTTAAAGTGCACACCTTTGTTTCACCCCTGATCTTATTGGAAATGCTTCTAGCTTTATCCCCATTACATATAATATTTGATGATGGTTTTAAATAGATGCTGCCTATTATTTTAAGGAAGGCTCCATTTATTCCTATACTTTCTAGTGTTTTTAATAGGAATGGATGTTGTACTTTGTCAAAAGCCTTTTCTGCATCTATTGAGATGATCATGTGGTTTCTGCTAGTTTTATTGTTGATATGATCAATTATACTGATGGTTTTCCGAATATTAAACCATCCTTGCATTCCCAGAATAAATCCTACCTGATCAAAGTGTATTATTCTTGAGATAAGTTGCTGTAGTCTTTTTGCTAATATTTTACTTAAAATGTCTGCATCTATATTCATTAGGGAGATTGGTCTATAATTTGAATTATTTTCTTAATAGAGTTATTAGTAAGTTACTCTCATTGACCAAGAAAGCCACCCAAAACTTTGAAGATAAGACTAAATAACTATCCATCAAGGCCACAAAAAATTTCATACTGTGCTAAAACAACACTGGCAGGTAGTTCAGTAGAAATGACATTGTGCTCTGAAAACTTAAGAGCCAACATACCTGAAAAGAGTCATTGACTTCAAATCATTAAGGTGAACAGATCAAAATCGAAAGAACCCCAACTAAAAGCTTTCGTAATCTCTAGCTCTAAGACAAAAGGATGAATTCAAGGTGATACATGGGTTAGAATATATGACTACTATTCTGATATCAATCTAGGTATCCCAAATCACTATTTTAAACATAAACTGAGAAAAGTTCAATCTCTAAAATAACTTACTAAAAAGTGAAGTGAATGACTATGCAAATTAACTGGCAAAATTCCATTTTTAAAAGCATTTCATTTTCTATGGGCTCAAATATGAAGAAGGTCTACTGGCAAAAAAATTTACTTACACTGAAGAAGAAATTGCTCCAGGATTGTCAATGGATACAGTCAAAATCCCTCCATTTGTGGTAGAAGTTCGCCATCTAGTTAAAATACATGAAAATACTGCATTGAAACTATGGAATTCACATCAAAATTGACATTCTCTTATCACTTTAATTTTGTGAATTTCACAAAGTTTGGAAGAGACTTAAAACTAGAATATCATCATCTTAAGAGAATGCTGATTCAAAGTAATTTTATTTTAAATTTGATAAAAAGCACAAAGTCTTGTTATATATACTATGTTTAAATATTTCTGATAATGAATTTTGTGCTATTTAATCACCTTTCTACATAAATCCATTTATCAATGGCACCAGTTTTCCCAGTCACTCAAAGCAGACAACTGAGGGTTCTCCATTTTTACCTCCCCACCTAATGTACAACCTATCACTAAATCCTAGCAATTTTTCCTTTATATTTATATTGCCATCATCTTAGTCTAAGCCTTGACACATGGACTACACACAAGGGCTTCCAATTTAGTCTATTTTCAATCTCCACAGTACCGCAATTCATAGGGCATACTGCCACCACACTAACCTTCCTAAAATAACATTTGTATCAAAACAGTTTCCCACTTTTAAAAAGCTACAACTCCCTAATACTTGTTGGATTGGCAAAAATCTCATTTCTCATTTTACCTTTGCAACTTCTCTCTCCCTTGTCTCCCCAATGTTCTAGACATCTTGGTCCTTTCATAACTTCTTAACTAAGGATGCTTTAAAAATACCACCTTAATTTTCTTTCAAGGACCATTTGCAATTTCCCTTCTTTCATGAAGTGCCCTCCCCCTTATTTCACCCAACAATAATACCCTCTCCCTACTTAACAAAGAATACTTATTCAACCAGCATGCACTTTGACATTTACTATCTACTACAAATTTTTTTGGAAGGAACTTTAGCAAAAATAATTTAATATAGCATATTCCAATTAGCACATAATACTTCTGAAGACTAAGAAGGTCCTATAAGACTATTACCTACCTGATACTGCCCAAATGATACAGTAATATTTAATTATGTGACAAAGAATTCTACATTAGTGATTATATTATATATTCTAGAGTTTGCTATTTCATGGGTATACACAATTAGAATGTATTGCCATCACACTATAATCTGGATTATCTCAATATTCCCATACTGCTTCCAATTTTACAAATTTGGTTACATTTAACTGCATGTATATATACATATGAATATATGGATAACCTATTATTATTTGAAGGTATAAATCTGTTTCTATTTTATCTCCCCACCTCTATATGCTAGGAAATGACACATCATCTGTTAGTTGATACAAAACTGTTATTTTAATAAAGTAGTTATGCAATTAAGGAATAAAAAATTAACCACACATTTTAAACTGAGCTAGCAAGATTGTTCATTTTGTCTATCTCAAAGACAAATTTATTTCTTTAATACAAACTGCTTCAAACACTCTCATTTTCCCTGGCCAAGGGAGGAATGATTCTTTACTGAAGTTTAAAGGGAAGACACCCACCAGCACAACTTTAAAAATCCCACTACACCATGTCAGATCATCTCAGAACCCTAACTCAAGATGAAATAAGAATGAGAGACCATACAATGGAAATCAGCTGGCACTTCTTTGGAAGAACCCACTTTGAAAACAGGACAAGTACTATTTTCATTCCTATTTTATAGACAAGGAAACAGACAAAAAGAGGTTAAATGACTTTGCTTGAAGTCATACTGTGCTAGTCAGAGTGAGCACTAAGATTAGAATCCAAGTGTCCCCCTTTAAAGTCTACTGTCTACCACTATGCCATCAAGCAGATATATAAACCATCACAACAATCCTTATTTTGAAAGCCATAACCTATCAAATATATAATAATGGCAATAAAAATACACAAGTAAGGTTCCAAGTACTAGAATTGTTAATACAAGTAGAATTAAGTCTTTTTGGAGCACAGACATGTTAGTGCAGTCCTGTTGATGGTAACTAAAAAGAGATTTACCTATAAAATCTCTATCAGTTCCATGGACACACATGCTATCATTTACAGCCTACAATCTTTAAAGCTTCTTTTCCAAGTGAATACTCCTTTAACACCCAAATATGGGGTGGGGAAGAACAAAAAATTAAGCGGGAGCTATTAGTTTTAGGCCCACTATCCAATTTTCTTTCATTTCAATTTCTTTTAGTACTACAAACACATGTTCATTTTGGCAGCTGAGTTGATGTGTTTTAAAAATGAATGACATTCTAAAAAAAAAATTTAGACTTACTGACGAGTTCTCTTTGCTGTTGGTTTGTCTAATAGTTGTCCTGAGTGCACCTGGGCCTGAACCTGAAAAAATAAGCAAAGCAACTGTTCTTGTAGAAAACAGAATTTTAGCACAATAAAACTTTGGCAAGGAACTACTTTATTCCTTAAGTGAGTAGGATTGAGGGAAAAGCATCATCAACAAGCCAAACAATCTCAGCTATTTCAAGCAATGTAGATTCTAAGCATGTCCCCATGATCCACTGGCTGAGCACTCATGTATTATACCCTTAGCAAACCCATGCAACAAATTAAAATGAAATGCAGGTTTTCTGAGGAAGCAATTTTCAGGAAAGTCAAGCATGCAGGGCAGATAAGAACAAATGTTCATGAAGGGGGCTACTCTCCCACTCCCAGAGCACTTCTTTTTCACTGTTCCAATGTACACCATGAAACCACACTCCCAAATGACAACTGTTATAACTGGTGACTCATGGTTTTCTTTTCTGACTGACAAGCTTTTTTCATACCTTTAGGCCTCTTCTGAATAGAAAGGTTGCCTGGCGTGTGTCTTTTTGCTGATTTAATTTAGTCCCATTCCTGGTGAAATTGACTGGAACATTATTCCTGTAACATTTATTAAAAAACAAAAAACAGTAACACACATTACCATGAAGATTTTAGATTCTTCAAGACAAAAAACTTCAATAGATCATGTTCAAAAGAGGATTAATACTCTAAAATAGTTCTCAATGAAGAGTAACCTGAATTATTTCTGTATCTATTTCAAGACAAGTTTCAATAGTCCAAATTGTGGGAGTCAAAAGCTGTGTAAAAGTACTCGGCCACAACAGTTTGCCAAGTGAGCAATAACATTAGCCTTACTTGCCCCCCAATAAAAAAAGTTAAAGAGAAAAACTGACAAGCAGGGAACATCAATTTGTATCTGGATAACTTAATTTTCTTAATTTTGTTTTTACATACATTTAGAAAGCTACATGCCTGACAATTCATTCTCTGGTAACCTTAGTACACCCAAGTTAAATCCCCAGGTCATATGTTTGTAAATTTAGATTGTCTCTGTCTCAAAAAGGGCATACCTGAATTTCATGAAAAACAAAAACAAAAACATGCTGATGGACAGACTAGTACAATGGCAAGCGTTCTTGGGGCCCCAGAATTCTAAAGTTCCCAACTCCACCAGCCCGACAACTCACTTAACTGTTTTCAGTTTAAGCATCTGTGTCACTGGAATAATATAATCAAATGAGATACTATGTATTAAAGTGCTCTGAAAAATATTAAATCCTAAGCACATGCAATGACTCAGTATTTATACTGGGGACAATGGCTGAGTGATTCTAAATTACAAATCTAGGGCTCTTCCTAGAGTTCAACAAGGCTGCTGCTAAGAATTCATGCTAAACTAAGACTTGAGAGAGTTCAATTTAGGCAAATGTCAATGATCCAGTTAGTGCTTTTCAAAGGACAACCAAGTTCAGGCAAACTAGTCTTGTGCCTACTTCTCCTTGAGCCATTCTACATGTTCGCTCTAGTTTGTTTTACAGGTTTCTAACCTGGCTGCTTACTGCTATCCTACCTATTATTCTAGACCCAGCTCAAGACCTTTTCTATAAACTTTCCCCTGACTGCCTGAACTCACAACGATCTTTTTCTTCTTTGACATAATAAGCCACATAAACTAGCACTTGATTATTGCTCTCTAGTTTTATTTAAGCACACAAATAAGAGAATATACAAAAAGCACAGTATTGTAACTGCAAAATTAAATGTGGACTACTGTTATTATTACAGTCT
The DNA here is from genome assembly GCF_028583685.1 of Petaurus breviceps papuanus. Classification (NCBI taxonomy): domain Eukaryota; kingdom Metazoa; phylum Chordata; class Mammalia; order Diprotodontia; family Petauridae; genus Petaurus; species Petaurus breviceps. Next base: position 5,627,443 of record NW_027187301.1, read on the forward strand.
GACTTTCCAATAGAGAATATAAGCATCTCAGGGAAGGCTTTCCTGATGCTTTACTATTCTTCACAGTAGCTAACTTCACTCTTGGGTTTAAAGGAGATGCTTAATACATATTTCCTGAACTATCCCCAGATTTCACCATTCTGGATTCTAAAATCAGATGAGGGTTCTACCTGAAATGTCATTGCCAATGCAAATAATTAGTGCATGGCTCTGTGTTAGGTGCTAGAGATACAAAGACAAAATAAAAACCTTAGAGGTGAGTACCCACCCAGAAGAAGTCATTCTATCTTCATTTAATCTTATTAATCAATGTTATCTATGAAATATGTGGTCACAGGGAAAAAGAAGTTAAAGAGGTAACATGGAAACAGTTTTAGAATTGGGAGGCAGAAAACTAGGATTTGTACCCCCCAGTTTTTCACTTGTTACCACTACATGACTTGGGGCAAGTTATTTAACCTCTCTAACACTCAAATTTCCTTAGCTATGAAAGGAAATTAAAAATATTTTTATTATGTTTCAATGATGAAATGAGAAAAATGTGCATGTATATACATACACAAACACCATCCTTTGTCAATGCTTAGATGCAATATAAATCTAAGTTAGTATTTTATCTGACAATCTCTTATTTTAGAAGTTTCTCTTTTGCAATAATAATTTCAACTTGTTGGAAGACTGGGTGAGCATGGAAACCATTAGCTGAATATTTTATGATATAGGCTCCTTCTTACATGGGTAGAACTAGACTGCCACCAAATTCCTTTCTAATTTTCTGTAATTCTGTATATGCTATATCCACTGCTATTGTGTACCTGTTTTACTTCATTGTCTAACAGGGAGGGGAGAGGATTCCACAAACTACTGTGATGTGAAAACAAAAGGTATGAAATGCAAGCTAAAAACAACCACATAAAAGAATCCTTCAAATAGCAAATAAGAGAGATGCAAATAAAAACTTCTTGGTACAGCTGACGAAAGAGGAAAACAGTCAATGCTAGAGGGCCTATGGAAGGCCCAGCATACAAATGATGTATTGTTGATGGAACTGTTGATTACCTAATCTAGAAATTTGGGATTATACTAAAAAAAAGTCACTAATGAACAGAGATACAAGGGACAGGAGGCATATATCTCAAGGATATCAAGGTCTCATATATACAAAAATGATAACAGTACTTTTGATAGTAAAGAATTAGACAGAAAGTAGGTTACCCATTGATAAAGGAATAGTTGAACAAACTGTGGTACATAAATACAACAGGATGCTATTATGCTATAAGAAACCATGAATAAGAAGAATTCAGAAAAACTCATAAAGATCTGTATGAAGTGATGCACAGCAAAACAAGCAGAAGCAGAACAATTTACACAAAGACCATAATAATGTAAATGAAAACAACACTAAAAGATGTAGAAGTCTGTTCAAAACATTATCCAATCTTGATTTCAGAGGACTGAAGAAGCATGCCTCCTACCTCTCTGCTGAAAGATGATGGACTATAGGTGCAGAGTTTTTCTTGACTGTCCTTATTTGTTAAAATAGAGGGGGGCAGGGGAGGGCTGATAGAGTCCCTGGGAGGTGACTGATATAAAAACAAGAGCATCAATAAAACATTGTTTTTAACCATTTAAAGGCATCAATATGATCTATTAAAAAAAAATAAAGCTTGTTTCCAAAGAGGTTTGGCATCACAAAACCTCCATCCTGATGAATGTGTTCAAATGCACAAAACAAAAGGATAGGTTTCCACATACAGCTCCATCTGGGTCAAACTGAGTTGTCTTGCAACTCTAGCAGCAATGCTATTAAAACAAAATTATAAAATCCAGGGTATTCTAGTTAATTTCTATAAAGACTCAGTAGACAGTATTTGCAAAAAAGTGAATAGCTGGGCTTTTTCTACTGTTCACCTTGTCTTTACAGAGAGCAAATGGTCAAAGGAACAAATTACAACTAAATTTAAAGCTGCCACTGTGCTTAAGTGGAAAGAAAGCTAGATTTGGAGTCACAGGGCATAGGTTAAAATCAGACTCTACCTCTAGCCTTCATGAACTTCAGCAGCTTCAGCTTTCTCATCTATAAAACAGGGGGTTGATTTAGATCTCTAAGGTTTATAGTATAAATCTACAAGTAAATGATGATTAGATTCAGTGAACTAATACAGCTTCAGGTCACCCAGACTTCATGAAGAATATCTGGTTTGTTCTTTCTGCCACTGGCTTCCAGGAAAGACGACTCCAGCCTAAATCAACCCTCATATTCCATTTTTGGGTAATAGTTTTTGTGATTATAGTTTTAAATGGCAAGAAATTTAGGAAAGGCGAGTGATACTTTACACAAATTTCAGGAGATTAAATTCATCAGAGTTAATAAATGATGTAGTTTAGAAAAAAGAATCCCATTATGGAATATCTCCTTGCTTAGAACTCATACTGTAGGGATCCCAGCTAGTGGTCTTGAAAATACATGAGCTCAGTCATAGAGTGTGGACAGATTAACACAAATCTATCATCACTCCTGAAAAAAAAAAATCACAACAAAAACACATGCACACTGACAGTAGATCAGTGGCATTATCTTAATTTATGAAGGAGAACATATTATAATGGTCTACTTCAAACCTCTCACCTTCTGCTTAACTGGTTAGGCCTCCTGAGAACTGGGATTGGTTTCCTCTGCATGTCATTTTGCCTCTGAAGGTTTGTCTTCCTTTTTAACATTGGATAATATCGCTGTATATTCTTTAAAAACAATAACAACAACAATCTGATTAACATGGTTTCCTACCTGTAGATAGAAGGTATTCTTCATTGGGGGAGAGAGAGGGTAACAAAAAAAAAGTGTAAGAGTTAGCATCAGAAACATGGGTTCAAGCCCCAGCTCTGACACAGTAACTATATGAGTAGTGAACATTATTAACTCCTTTGAGCTGTTTCCTTGTCTGTAAACTAGGGAGAATACTTAAGACTATCTCTATCCCCTAGAAGTTACTGAGGTAGCATTTTGTAAATCATAAGGTGACACAATTACTTATATTTCTGCCTTTTTTCCTCTCTAGAGAGAGCTCCCTGTGGGGGCCTAATTCACCTAACCTTTGTATTTTTCCCAGGGCCTTGGACAGGAGGCTGCCCAAAGATACCTTTCATAAATGTTGGATGAGCGAAATGATATGAATAGAAATGGGAGCTATTGCTGAAAAATGTTTAACTGAAAGTAGTATGGAGGGGTGGCTAGGTGGCGCATTGAGTAAAGCGCCAGCCCTGGAGTCAGGAGGTCCCAAGTTCAGTTCTGGCCTCAGACATTTAACACCAACACAAAAAAAACTAGCTGTGTAACCTTGGGCAAGTTACTTAACTCCAATTGCTCTCCAAAAGGCAAAAAAAAGAAAAAAAAAGAAAGTGGTATGGGGGCAACTCTATAACATTAGCTGAAACCAAGAGTCTTAGCAAAAACAAAAATGTAAACACATCTTGAAAAACGAAAATACTGTATATAAAGGTAGTACCTCTTCACGTAGAAATCTAACTTATAAGTCTACAATATACTTATACATAAGCTTAAAAACTGTCAGAAAATGTTTAATGCCCATAGTACAAATAGAATACGTCGTGTTAAATCTAAGTACAGATATTTTAAATGCAGATCTACACAATACACTTAACACCCTCTATTTGATTTTTTTATCTCAAAAGTTTGCTTCTTTATGTCTTTCTTATTTATACTATGCATTCCCTAGAGCACAGGTTCTTGACTACTTTTTGTGTTATGAAGTCCCCTTTGACAGTCTGGTAAAGCCTATGGAGCCCATCTCATAATAATATTTTAAAATGTAAAAATAAAGATTCATAGGATCACAGGGGAAACTAGTTACATTGAAATAGTAATCAAAATACAAAAAAACCCCAAACAAATAACAACAAAACAAGTTCATGGACCCCGAGTGAAGAACCCCTACTTGAGAGCAATGCATTTGTTCTAACATCCAGTATCAGCTGGACCCATGCTTTAATTTATTTGACTAATTTTATACTTATGATTTTTAAATACACTTAGTTTCTAAAAATAGAATACTTATCAAGTCTAGCTATTACACTTAAGTCAGAAAAAACACATTTATATAAATATATGAAATAAAGTGAGAAATCATGCATAAAAAGCACAATATTGAAAGAGTACTTCTAAGTTAAAAATAATATAATTTCAGTTTCTTGAGAAGTTGCCCTTAACTCCTGACTCTCACCACTCTGATCCATCCTGAACGCTGCTGCCAAGCTAAGCTTGTCACTCCCACTAAAAAACTTTCAGTGCTCCACTATAGATTGCACTATCAAATTTTAACCCCCCTTCTCATTCCCAAGGCTCTCCACAAATTTGTCTCAACTGAGCACAATATTGAAACAGTACTTCTAAGTTAAAAAATAATATAATTTTAGTTTCTTGAGAAGTTGCCCTTGAATCCTGACTCTCACCACTCTGATCCATCCTTAACACTGCTGCCAAGCTAAGCTTGTCACTCCCACTAAAAAACTTTCAGTGCTCCACTATAGATTGCACTATCAAATTTTAACCCCCCTTCTCATTCCCAAGGCTCTCCACAAATTTGTCTCAACTGAGCTGGATCTGAAGTCCAGCTTTGCTACTTATTAAATTGTGACCATGAGCAAAATCACCCAATTTCTCCAAACATGTTTCTTCATCTGCAAAATGAGGAGAGTGCACTACCTATTCAATCATATTTCACAACACAAGCTATATGACTAGTCTCTCTCATCCTCTTATTAACACACCATACTCACAGCTTCCATGTTCTCTTTGACCAGAATATTCCCCCTCAACCTACACAAACCCAACCTATTGGGTTGGGCATTCAAAAACATCAAGGCCTGGGGCGGCCAGGTGGCTCAGCGAATAAGAGCACTGGCCCTAGAGTCAGGATGACCTGGATCGAATCCCGGGCTCAGATACTCAGCACCACACCCAGAAATAATAACTGGCCATGTAACCTTGAGCAAGTTACTTAACCCCGATTGCTTAAAAAAAAAAAAATCAAGGCCTAGTTAAATTACCTAGCATATATTAAGAGCTACTATGTGCTAGGCACTATATTAAGAGCAGTAAATACAAGGAAAATGTGAAGGTGCTTGCATTATAACAGGCATATAGCATGTACAATAGATGTATTCAAGACTCATTATCAAGTGAACATGATGTAACTTTAGAAAGGAAAACACTAGGCAAATGAGGGGAAGCCAGAAAGAAGTTTCTTGCAGAAGGAAACACTTCAGCTGAGTCTTGAAAGTCATGGTTCCTAAAAGGTGAGAGTGGAAAGAAGCAATATTTCAAGTGAAAGGAACAATCAGAGCAAAGGCATAGCAATGGAAGATGGAGCATTGCATGTATGTAAGCGCATAGGACTAGACGGGGAGTGATATGTAAGAAGACTGATAAGACAGCAAGAGGCCAGGCTGCAGAAAGCTTTAAACGCCAAAGAGCAGAGTATATAGTTGATCCTAGACTTACCAGGAAGCCAGTGGAATTTACTAAGCTAGAGGAGTACAAGTGACATGGTCAGGGCGGCATTTTAGGAAAATCATTTTGGTAGCTATGGGCAAGATGAATTGGAGTAGGGAGGAACCTGAGGGAGCAAGACCAATCAGAAGGCTCCCGCATGAGTCCACTCAAGCGGCAAGTAGGGGGGTGGCTTTGTGAGTGGAGACAAGACACATACACAGGATGATATGGATAGAAGAACATAGCTTGACATCTGATTGGATACGTAGGGAGAACAAGAGGGAAGACACAAAAAATTACACAAGTTCATAAGCCTGGGTGACTGGAAGGAGAAAGAAAATGAGTTCAGTTTGAAATGTCTGTGGGACATGCAGTTTAAAATGCCAAATAAGCTACTGAGATTAGAACTTAGAATACTAAACTAGGGTTGGAGATGTAGAACTGAGAGTTATCGGCAAAAAGATAACAAACTGCAGGAGCGAAGGAGATCACCAAATGACAGAGAAGAGACAGCCAAGATGAGACCAGGAGAGAGCCTTGGCTAATGACCAAGATACAAGTGAAGGGCCAGCAATGGAAACTGAGGAGTCAAGATGGGTAGGGAAAAGAGAAAGCAGAGCCAACCCACAGGAAAGAGACAACATCCAGGGCAGTCATAAAATTCTGAACAGAATCAGGGATGAAGACTGAGAAGAGGCCATTACATGTGGTAATTAAGAGACTGGTGATAACTTTGGGGAGAATAGTTTAAGCTGAATGAAGTTAAGAGGGTTTAGGAGTAAGAGGAGAGGATGTAGATACATTTTTCAAAGCATTTAGTTAAGAACAGGAAGAGATAGAAGATATTATGTATGTATACACACACACACACACAGATGGATACACATAGATAAGTAAGCATTTTTTAATGCCACGGGAGACTTGGACCTTTTAGTATGTAGTAGGAAACGAACCCGCAGATAGATACTTGACTAGAGTGAGAGGGAATGGTAGTGTGGCAATTTACTGCAAAATATAGGACTTGGGACCACGAGTACATATAAATGAGTTGGCATTGTCAAGAAGAAAGGTCAAAAAGAATTGGAAATCAAGGGGATGTCCATTAATTGGGGAATGGCTAAACAAGTTGTGGCATGATGGAAAGGGATATCCACATCCAGAGAAAAAACTACAGTCTGAATGAAGATAGAAGCAAACGACTTGCTCTCACTTGCTCTATCTCTCTTTTGTGTTTTGTTTCATTCCTTCTTTCTCACTGTTCACTCCATTGGTTATAATTATTCTGTACAACTTGACTAATGTTTAACGTGAAGGTATTTGTAGAACCTATATCTGATTGCATGCTGCCATGGGGGGGGGGGGGCACGGGGGGGAGAAAAACTCAAAAGGATTGTAGAACTAAATGCTGTAAACAAAAAGTAAACAAATTAAAACTTAAAAAAAAGAGACAATGGGGGACAGCAAGGAAATGTGAGATGAAAAGGGTGAAGAAAGCAAGAGCTTGAAGTGAATGGCATTATTTGGTTAAGTATGAAGCAAAATACTAAATTCAGAGAGTAGAGAGAAAGGGGAAGTATGGGAGGTTTGGAGAGAGAAGAGAGTTTGGAAGTGCTAGGTGAGAGAATCAACTGGGGAATAGGACTATCTTGCTGCATGGAAGGACCACCTGAGATTAGGTAACATTTGCAGTGGACCCAGTCAGCATGATTGTGTGATTTACTCCAGTAGCATGTGAATAGAATCAGAATGTTCAAGTAATTCATGGCTGCGGTTTGGTAAGGTATGACTGGTAACATGACATGTGATCAAAGGATTCAAGACTACAACTACAGTGAAGATTCAGGAGGGCAGAGTATATAGGCAATAAGGAGAAATTGCATAATAAAAGGGTATGACTAGATAAAATAATTATCGAGTCCCTGAACATGGTTAAGTGTACACTTAGGAGTAATTCACAGAATTATCTCCTAAGGTTATTCACAATCAATGTGGAGAACCAGCATTAATAAAATAACAGTTCTTTTGAAGCACTTTAATATAAATTAAGATATTAGTCTTGTATACATCAATTCTAATTCAAATGAGGGGGGGAAGGGGAACACGGATGTGGAAGAAAGCGTTATTATTATTTTCATGATAGTACCATTATCCTACCTTCTCACTTAGAGGTGGTCGGCTGATAGGGTTTACTCCTTTACGAATCCCATTTGCTTTCCGAGCTGCCAGGCCAGTGATAACTCCATATGAACGTCTCTTTCCAGGGCCCATTCTTCCTCTTCGACCCAAACCATTTTTACCAAAACCTATTGAGATGAAATGACAGCAAGATAATTACTATACTGGAAAAAATACATTGGAAGCTGCTAAGGCCTAGAATATAAAAAGTCACTGAGACAGATCATTGCTAGGTTATCTTTCCCTCCCCTTTTTTAAAAGGACTTCGGAAATTCAAGGCCCTATTTAGAGTCCTCCCAGAATCTCAATGGAGAAGTTTCATAACTCCTGCTTTGTGTTCATAGGGATCTCTCAGTGTAAACTGCAGCTGTGTAAGACATTCTTTCTGATAGCCACTATAGCTACCCCTTCTACACTACAGGAGTTAGGGATGTGGGTTCCCATTTTTCCCTCTGCCCCAAACCTCCAGAAAATCTATGTACAATTTTTTTGGCCCTCCCTTTGTACCAGAGAAGTTTGAATTATGGTATTAAAAGATAAAATATATAAATATTATACAATACTATACACATATCTTATGCATTTCTGAGTTTCTCAACTTTTTTTGTGTCGTCTGCTGGCCTCAGGCATGTCATCTGATGCCTCTGCAAACCCCCCCCCCCCCCCCAAATTCCTATTTTACTTCTTATGCTGACCCATGATATATCAAAACCACAACGGGGAAAGTCACAATGTGGAAGGGATAACTGTGCTTAACTGCATCAAGGAAATTAAAGGTACAATATTCAAAAGATACATTTATAGAGAATAAAAGTCATCCTATAGAGGTCTCTGAAATTTCTTAAGACTACTTCATTCTGTCATGTTAGTCAAGTCTCCTAATCTTCTTACCCAAGTCTTATTTCTACTGTGGAGCTGCTATCTATTTCAAAGTAAATATGAAAAAATTACTAGGCAGTTTAGTATCTCTCCCTCCTCTCCCGCAGCCTTATATAGCAAACCTGGTTAAACCTCAGATATCACATTATCACTGTACTTAGCAGTTTCATCATGGCACACTTTATTTTTGGCTCTACTTTACCCTAAAGACCAAAAATATGCCCTGTTGCTCCTACTTGTACATATTCATCAATGTGTTAACTGCCAAGATATCCTTTAAAGCATTAATCTGCAGTACAGGACAGAGCCATATAGTACAGGCAGTAGTGAGAATATACCTCAGGGGCTCCCTGAACATCTCAGTCACTACACCCTTCATCTGGCTACATAAACTGGCCCACTTTTCTGTTCATACATTTCCACTGTGGAATATAAATAAATGAGTGAAAAAGCATTTAAGCCCTTGAGACATGCCAATCACAGGGCTAAGGGTTGTGGATATGAATAAAAAGGACACTGTTACCTACACTCAAGCTCACGTTCTAATGGGGGAAAGAGAATATGTAGAGAGAAGTTCAACTGCAGGGTGAACAGAAAAGCCCAGGTTGTTCATAAGGTACAATAGCTTGGCGAAGCAAGGCCCCTTCTAGTTCCAAATCCTAATTTTTTGACTTCTATAGGTACACAAATCTTTAGGATACATAACAGAGTGGATGGCAATGTCTGGGCATCTGGAGTGAGTAAGGCAGGGAAGATGGTAAGGACCAGTTCTTACTGGAAGGATTGTAGCTAATGACTTCTTGCTAATCCAAACAAGGTAAGAAGCTTATCTATACCACAGCCAGAGAGGTTGGAGTGTTGGTCAAGCCCACAACTTTTTTGAAGGAGTATACCTCAGAAAAAACAAAGTAAAGTAGGAAATCCCCACTGACACGGGGAGTAAGTAGTGAATAAAGCACTACAAAATGATAGAGAGTCAGGAAGATCTGGGGTGAAGTACCATTTCTCATACATTGGCTATGTAATCTTTAATATGAATCTTCTCAGGAGAGCAGGCAATTTTCAGTCACTTTAAATTGCAAAGTGGTAGATGAGAGGCTTTCCTCTTTAGGAGCTCCCTATACCAATGAAATCACAGGTCTAGCTAAAAACACAACAACCCTGTGAAGTAGGTGCTATTATTATTCCCATTTTACAGTTGAGAAAAATGCAAAAGATATTAAATAACTTTCCCAGTATGTAAAGAGACTAAACTTGAACCCAGGCCTTTCTGACTTGAAGCAATCTCTCTATTCATTATGCCTTCTCAATAAGTATATACACAACATATTCATGACCATTTTATATAGCACAAAGTATAATTTTGCTATTTCAGGACTTGAGGAATTTATAATGTATGATTTTCACTTTTAAAATACATTCTTGATCTTATTTTTTTATTTGATGGCAATTTCTTGAACAAGAACACACCCTTCTAATGGTTAAAGGGGAAATAATGCTTGTGGCTCTAGTAATACACTTCAGTAGGAAGGGAAATTGTTCACATTATGACAAAGATGCTGTAGGCAACCCACACCTACAAAAAAGGTTTTTTTCCATTAATAAGCCCCTATCATACTTCAGTTAGGCAACTTGTATAGAACCTTTTAGGAATGCACCTTTTGCATAAGGTACATCCACTAATTTGTACAATTAGCAAGACAGTCACACATTTTTACTGGCTGCACTTCAGACTAAAAATGTAAGCAGTTGGGGCAGCTAGGTGGCACAGTGAATAGAGCACGGGCCCTGGAGTAAGGAGGACCTGAGTTCAAATCTGACCTCAGACACTTGACACACTTACTAGCCATGTGACTTCGGGCAAGTCACTTAACCCCAATTGCCCTCCCAAAACAAAACCAAAAAAAAATGTAAGCAGTCACAAACAAAACGAGCCCCAAAAGTGTCTATGTGGATGTCTTGGTTAGTTTGCTCAACTAGTTCCTATTCTTTTTTTTTAAGAAAAAAGCTTTTTTACCCTGAAAGAAAAAAAAAAGCCAAGGGATGGCTCACTGAATAGAGGAAGAGGGAGATATATTTAGAAATGAATGTTGTGTGAAAACAAAAAGATGTTAATCATCTTTAAAGAAAAAAATAAGTTAAAGAAAAAAAGCTACCTAAAAGAACAAATCTGTCTTTAGTCTAATAGAATGAAATCAGAAAACACTGCTTTTCTTTTTGTGACCATAAAATAACAAACAGAAAGTGGATGCAGCATATACAACTGTTGGAAGGATAGTTGAGTGAACTGGCTATTTCAATCTTAACATAGCATTAATAGAAAGCATTAATTAGAAAGACAGGGCTCATCTCAGCAATACAAGGTTATAAGACAATTCCAAAGTACTCATGATGGGAAAGGCTATCCACATCCAAGAGAAAGATTTACGGAGTCTGAATGCAGACTGAAGCAAACTACTTGCTCTCTCTTTTTTGTTTTGTTCCTTCTTTCTCATTGTTCATTCCAGTGGTTATAATCCTTCTTTACAACTTGGCTAATGTTTAATGTCAAGGTATTAGTAGAACCTATAATGGATTGCAAGCTGCTATGGAGGGGGGGAGGGGAGAGAACAAGTGGGAGAAAATTTAGAACTCAAAAGCTCATGAAACAGAATGTTGTAAACTAAAAGGAAATTAATAAATAAATTTTAAAAAGCATTAATAGTATCAGAAGATTTCAGGTAAACATGGTAATATCAATCAATGGACCAAATATTCATCAAATATGGATATGGAATGCAACACACACACATATGTACATGCACAAGCATACAATTAGACTAGGTCATCTTGTCTGTTGATTTTGTAATGTTTTTCTTTGTTACAAGTGAAGATTCTATTGGGAATAAGAAGAATAAGGTCCCTTTCCAATTCCAATCCAAGATCACCCAATCTATGATACTATGGTTTGAAAAAAAAAAAAAAAAGCATTAACAAAACTTAACTTTGCTGAGATGCTCCTCCTGAATGTTTTTTCCAAATGTTTGCTTTTCCCCCAAATTTAATAACTACAATCTCAACTTCCTTCCAAGGCATAATAATATTACATCTATGAAACACTATACCATTTTCCAATTGCATTTATATCAAATTATATTTACAACAATCCATCATGGTACACATTAATCTTTCATTCTACAGATTTGAGAGAAGTGGAGCTCAAACAAATTGAACACTTGCACCAAATGGCTTGAATGTGAATGTAAGTGAATCAGGTTGTTTAAAATTATAAGAAAAAAAGATTTCAAATTTTAAGGGACCTTAGAGATTACTTAGTAGAAACCACTTCTTTTATATAAATGAGAAAACTGAAATCTAAAGAGGTTAGGTGACAGTAGCAGGATTTGAACTCACATCCTGTTTCCAGGTATGGCCCACTTTCCACAATATGCTACCTTCAAGTGCATTTCAAAATGAATTTCAAAAAGGGATAAAAATGTGCCTTTTAAAATCTAGTTATAGATGAAATAATGTGGTCCACTCAATACACAGTTGTTGTATAGTATGAAGCTGTGACAGAGTCCAATACTTATTCTGAAGAATATAAAATTATACTATCAAGTCAGTAAACCTTGCATAGCTTTTGGCCCAAAGATCTCAATAATGGGCACGTACCCCAAGGAGATCAAAGAGAGAATGCTTCCCCCAATATTAATAGCAGCACTCCTTAATAACAAAACTAAAGGCAGAGAGCTATGAAGTGGGGAATTAACGGAATCCACTGTAGTGTATTAACATAATGGCACATTACTGTACCATGTATGAGAAACAAGAAAAGAATGAAATTATATAAGACTTGTACAAAATGATGCTTAGTGAAATAAGCAGAACCAAGAAAACAATATGTGCACTGAAGATAATTAATGTAAATTAAAACAAAGCACTGGATTTGGAGTCAGAAGACTCAGAATCAAATCCCAGCTCTGCTATTTACTTCCTGTGTGACTCTGGGCAAGTCACTTACCCTCTCTGGACTTGGTTTCCTCATTTGTCAAATGAGGAGGTCAGACTATCTGGCCTGTAAAGTCCTTTCTAATGAAGCCTATAGTTCTAATGAGCCTATGAACTGAAGGCAAAGGGAGCCAAGCCCTACTTCATTGTAATCACTACAGGTATGGAGTTTTACACGTCATGTTAGATTTGGTAATAGAGTCCACTGGTTTTAATTGGGAGGAAGAGAATAAGCCTTTATGAAGTGCCTACTACATGCCACCATGCTATGCACTTCATAAGTATTATTTAATCTGATCTCCAACAACCTTGGGAGACAGGCGTTATGGTGACGCACATTTTACAGATGAGGAAACTGAGGCACACAATGGTTAAGCGACTCACCCAAGGTCACCCAGTTATTAAGTGTCTGAGGTCAAATTTGAACTCATGTTCTCCTGACTCCAGGCCCAGAACTCTATCCACTGCAACAACTAGCTGTTTTTCTTTAAGGAGGAATAATACGTATATCAAGAAATGAATGATATAAAAACAAAAGGTATCCACAAGACTTTAAAAACATAAACTAAGGAATATAGTATTTCAAATACATGCCTGGTTCCATAAACTCAGCATACTATCAAAATCACTGCATGACGAGTTTATTTATAAAACAAATCCTGAAACATAAATCACTGGGATTAAGTATTCAACTGCTATGGCTGAATTATCAGTCTTATTCTGACACATGGATTTACTTTTGGAGTTTACAAGATAGAACTCCAAGCCTCACTCATTTAAGCAATCTTTTAGGAATAATTGTGCACAAAATCATCAACCAGTAAGAATTCCATTCCGAACACTTACTTAATCATCTAGATATTCATTGGACATAGTATATAGTACTTTTTTTCCCCCTACTTAATTGCAGACTCTAACTTGTTCAATCCATCAATCATGCGCATTAATTTTTTTTCCAAATTGCATATAACTTGAGAATTTAAATTTTTTTAAAAAATTTTCTCTAAGTATGGAAAAGATGCATAGGTTCTCACACAGTTAATATGTCAATATTGTGATGAAGCTGCTAAATAAGTTAATACATTCAAAGCAGTAGTTTGAGAAAATGAAGGAAATCTGCAGTGGGTTTCTTCCATCTAAGACATCACAAAAGCTCTCTACATCTTCACCTATCCCTGCCTCCTGTTTTTTCTTAAGTGTACAGCTGACCATACCATTCTCCTAACACCAGTAGCTCCCCATTGCCTCTAGGATCAAATATAAACAGATTGATTTGGTTTTTAAAGACCAGCCCAATCTGGCCCCAGCCTTGCTTGCCATCCCCAATACATACTATACCAGGATTCTCTGGAGACCTCTCCAGTCTTCTCTCTGCTCCTCCCATTACATGTTGGATCTCCATGACTGTGTACCAGCCCATGCTCTATTCACTGCACTATCTAGTTACCCCTCAAATTCTTTATTGAAAAATAAAATAGGAGAAAAAAAGGAAAGAATACAATGTTTGGTCTGAAGACAAGAAGATTAAAAGGAGGTAAGAATGGGGCTATTATACAGAAAATGTTAAGAAGAATTAAAAAAAAATTCTAGATCTTAAAGGAAATTATTTTGGGGGCAGCGAAGTGGTGCAGTGAATAGAGTGCCAGCCCTGGAGTCAGGAGGATGTGAGTTCAAATCCAGCCTCAGACACTTAACACTTATTAGCTGTGTAACCTTGGGCAAGTCACTTAACCCCAACTGCCCTGCCTTCCTCCTCCAAAAAGCCACAAAACAACAACAAAAAGTTTCAGGCTAGACTAGAAAAACTGGTGAAAGCTAAAGAGATTTCACCTTAAAACAATGAAAGAACTTTCTATTCCACAGTGAAGTAGACTGTGCTGGTCAAGTAGAGAGTTCCCTCTACCTCAATGAAGATCAAGCATAGAGGCTCAGAGATTATCTAGTTCAACTCTTCTTTTTACAGAAGAAATGAAGGTCTAGAGAGGTTTAAGTGACTTGTGCAGAAGTATATTTAGCCAGTATGTGACCTGAAGGCCAACCTGGCCACCTTTCTTCCAAACTGCTGCCTCTGCAGGTACTATGGCAGACTCATTCATTATCTGCCAGGAAAGCTACACAAATGAATTTTTTTCATTAAACAGGAGTTGGAACCAAATGACTTCTAACATTCCTCCAGCTCTGAAATTCTGTCATTTTAAACACAGTTTATTTAGAAAACAATTATGATCATCTGAGTTGATCTGACGACTGACTGGTTTTGGCTGGGCTGTTTTTCCTCTGATTCTGTTTATTCATTGCTGGGGAGGAGGAGGGAGAAACATGTGAAAGTGTAAGTTATAGAAAATAAAAAGTTTTGATAAAAATTATTTTCATATAGAATGGTAGTTCAATAAAATTGATTGTTACACAATACACAGCAGTAAATGACCATAGTAATCTAGTATTTGATAAACCCAAAGAGCCAACCTTTTGGGACAAGAACTCACTATATAACAAAAAATTGCTGGGAAAACTGTTAAGTAATTTGGCAGAAATTAGATATAGACCAACATCTTACACCATCTACTAAGATGGACACATAATTTAGACATAAAGGGTAATATTAAGTAAATTAGGTGAGGAGGGATTATTTTACCTGTCAGATTTATGCAGAAGGGACAAATTTATGACCAAACCAGAGATAAGGAACATTACAGGAAATAAAATAAAATCAATTAATTTTCATTAAAACTTTAAAAATTTTGTACAAACAAAACTATTTGAATGCAGCCAAGATGAAAAGGAAGCAGAACTCGTGGCATCTCTCAAATATATAGAGAACTAAATCAAATTTAAAAGAATACAATTATTTGTATAATTGTACAATAATGCAATCATTATTCCCCAATGGTAATGGTCAAAGGATTTGGACAGGAAGTTTTGAGAGGAAGAAACCAAAGCTATCTATAGTCATATGAAAAAAATCCTCTAAATTATCCTTGATTAGAGAAAAACAAATTAAAATAACTCTGAGGTACCACCTCATACCTATCAGATTGGCTAATATGACAGAAAAGGAAAATGATAAATGTTGAAGGTGTAGCAGCAAGCACCCCAAGCGTCCTCAGGGTTTGCTGCCAATACAGGTTCTTAGATCTGCTTTGTTAAAAGGAAAGCAACTCAAAATGGGTTAACAAACTTACTTTAATCAGTCAGACATATATCGTTTACCTTGTTCAGGGGAAAAGGTCAGCACCCCGAACTTCAAAGTACACAGACAGAATTATCAAGACAGAAACAGATCTAGTAGACAGATTTCAAACTGTCCGAACATTACATCCATACCCAGTCAACATCTGGGTTTCTCAAAGCCGAGGGGGGGGGGGCCTCCAGACAACGGCTTCCCAGAATTCATATCAAATCCTCACATCAGGGCTTATATAGCCTTCTCCTGGCTCAGAGAATGTAACAACCTTTTGGACCCACTGGCCAATCAAAAAGTATCTACTGAAAAACAAGCCTCCCACCTCAGGCTCCAGGTGCACTTTAGCCTAGGGGCAGGGAAGATCTTTAAATTTACATTCTTATTACAGAAGGGGAGGTGGAAAAATTGGGACATTAATGCACTATTGGTGGAGTTGTGAACTGATCCAGCAATTCTACAAAGCAATTTAGAACTATGCCCACAGGGTAATAAAATTGTGCACAGCTCTTGATCAAGCAATACCACTACTAAGTCTGTATCCTAAAAAGATTAAAAAAAAAAGACCTACACATACAAAAATATTTATAGCAGCTTTTTTGTGGTAACCAAAAACTGGAAATATAAAAGGTGCCCATCAATTGGGAAATGGCTAAACAAGTTGTGGTATGATTGTGAGAGGATACTATTCTTCTATAAGAAATGATAAGGAGGATGATTTCAAAAAAATATGGGAAGACATATTAACTGATACAAAATGAAGTGAGCCGAACCAGGAGAACACTGTATACAAGAAAAGCAATACTGTACAATGATCAACTGTGAAGTACTTAGCTATTCTCAGCAATACAATGATTCAAGATAATTTAGGAGTACTAAGTACTGAAGAAAAATGCTATCTACCTCTAAGAGAAAGAACTGATAAAGAGTCTGAATGAAGATCAAAACATACTTCAAAAAAACCCACTTTTATTTTTCTTACTGCGCTGTTGTTTTGGTCTGTGTTTTCTTTTGCCACATGGCTAATACAGAAATATATTTTGCATCAATTAAAAGTGATTTACTGGGGGCAGATGGATGGTGTAGTGGATAGAGCATTGGTCCTGGAGTCAGGAGGACCAGAGCTCAAATCTAGCTTCAGACACTTGGTGCTTACTGTGTGACCCTTGAGACAAGTCACTTAACCCCAATGGCCTTGTAAAAAAAAAAGTGATTTATTGTATATGGAAACTGAACTCTTAAGACTTAAGATGGCAGGCTTCTTTTAATTAAGGTGTTTCAATAAGGGGACTAATTTTCTGAACTTAATTTAGAGAGAAGACTGAATTTCTGTGCCTGTGAATTTTTTAAATGATAAATTTTAAATGATTTTTAAAAATACTGACATACCCCAAAGGTACTTTTGAGAAAGCCGTAAGAGGAGAACACACTTTTGCAAATGTTATTTCACAGCGAACTACCCAAATGAAGATCACATGCTTGTCTGAAACAAAAACCTACACTTTGAACACCAATATTCTTCCAGGGATGCTGCACAATGTTGGAATGCCAGCATTCAAAAAAGGAAAGGGTTACCCAAAAGACAGTCACCAGAGGCAAGAACAAGCTCTAACTTATTACAAATATGGAACTAGACAGGAGTATCAGTGTAAAGGGTGTCATTAAAAATATATGACTAGAAACAAATAATGGGTCAATCATAAAATGAAAGTAAAAGAAAACTGGACAGTCCATGTGTTCCACTGGTATCCACAAACAGCAAGGGAACTATAAAAAGCCTCCCAAGACACTGGGTAGAATCCCTAAGGAAGATTTACAAAAGGACTTTGATAGAACAGACAAATGGATGTCATAGATCTATCTCAATATGCATCACATAGAGTGTATCCATAGCAAAAAAGGTCATAGATTAACCGACAACTGCTGCTATTCAACCTTTACTTCAATGTTCCAATGGCAAGATAGTCAACATATAAACACCTTATATCAAACACTGAAGTCATTGTAAAACAGAATTATTATTAAAAAAAATTAATTTTTTCAGGGTAAAAAGCCTTAAAAAATTAATTTCAAAAAATTTAGCACTACTAATTTCTGTTGGAAATACCTATGGGCTAGATTGATATTATCATCTTTTTCTCTCTCAATAGAATATTAAACTTTACACCAGAGGTGGGGAACCTTTGGCCTCAAGGCCACATGTAGCTTTTATGGATTCTGGTATTCCATGACTTTTCATTGTGCAACATCCCTGGAAGAATACTGGTGTTAAAAGTGTGGCCCTTTGACTGAATCCAAATTTCACAAACAAATCCTTTTTAAGGGCATTTGTTCAGTGAAGTTTGGATTTAGTCAAAGGGCCACACTTGAGGACCAGGCTTGCACAACATATCACCTGCGTGTCACCTGTGGATTGCAGGAAGGATTTTGCATGACCCAGAGAAAAATGTAGAGGATGTAAAATAGGCCTGCACAAAATATTGCCTGAGGGCTGCATGTTATACAGGCTTGACGTAGATGCATTGAGGCATCAGGTTCCTCACACCTGTATTACACCATTCACTTTTTAAAATTCTACTAACAAGGTTTTTCTTGTTTTTTTTTTAATACTCATTCCTATGATACCTGCTATTTTTCTATTTCCTCTTTCCTGTCTATTGATATATCCCTATTGATATATCAAGCTACTGTTAATCAAAACTCAAATGTTCAATTTGCAAATTTCATTATAGTGCAAATATATGACAAGCAAAGTCTACTAAAATTACTCTAAGTTTCCTTCAAGTAACAACCACTACACCATTATAAAGGAAAATTTTCAAGTACATGAACACCATCTAAACATGTAGGAGATAAGAAAGCATGATTCTTCTTAAAGATAATAGGAAGTCAAAACAACAAAACCTACATTTTTATAATTGCTCCACCAGTCTAAAAGGAATTTTCTGTTGCCCAGCAACCTTGGAAGTATGTGATCTCCTTAGTGATTTCTCAACTCTAGGTTCAGAGCTTAAACCTTAAGGGACAAATAAGGACACTCTAGGAACGTCATCAGTTTTGCTAAGCACCACATTAGAAATTTCTTTTCATAACTTTAATTAATATCCACTCAAGAAAACAAGAAAAAGTTAACTTGTCATCCAATAATCTACATTAGAGGTATAAAATTCATAT
Organism: Petaurus breviceps papuanus; assembly: GCF_028583685.1. Classification (NCBI taxonomy): domain Eukaryota; kingdom Metazoa; phylum Chordata; class Mammalia; order Diprotodontia; family Petauridae; genus Petaurus; species Petaurus breviceps. The sequence continues at coordinate 5,646,357 of NW_027187301.1, forward strand.
AGAAACAGATCTCCACCTTGTTAAACATTTCCCAATTACATTTTAAAATCTGGTTCCAGTCTCACTGAGGAGCTTCGCAGGCCTTGAGTTTGACACATCTGATCTATGTGACTAAATGACCAATAGGCTTTCTATGTGCAATGGTCAAAAATAACATGCTGACATACTGATACATCTGAAATAACTTCAAAGTGTTAGTCACATGCCCCAAATACACTAATTTACCCAGTTTTTATCTTTACAATTTTACATGCACATTGTAATTACTTTCTACCTTCTTAAGTTTTGCAATTGCTTTTGATTAAAAATGGAAGGGAGGGGTGGCTAGGTGGTGCAATGCATTGAGCACTGGCCCTGGAGTCAGGAGGACCTGAGTTCAAATGTGGCCTCAAGACACCTTACACTTACCAGCCATGTGACCTTGGGCAAGTCACTTAACCCCAATTGCCTCCCCCCCCAAAAGAAAAAAAAAGGGAACGAGCATTTATTAGCCACTTATGTACTAGGCTGAGCACTTTATAAATGCTATCTCATTTAAAAGCAGTAAAACTCTTTATCAGTAGATTTTCCCTTCTTATAAGTGGCATATAGTAGAAAAATACTGTGCTTATGAGTCAAAAGCTTGAGACTGTATCCCAGCTATGTGACCTTGGAAAGATAATCACTTTTCCTTTCCAGTCCACAATTTCCTCACTCATAAAATGAGGATGTTAGACTAGATGATACTGAAGATTCTTTCTGGCACTAAATTTGGTGATTTGGGCATTATTTATTTCCCCCAATAAACTTAAGAAATGAATTTCTGTATCCTCTAGAAAAAGCTGTTGTCATTTTATTTTCTGTATAAAAGAACTTTTATAAAAGTTCTTTTATATGATAAAAGTTTTTGTATGATAACTGACAATTTCAATTAAAAATTGTTTTTTGCATCATTACCAAATACATCCCTCTCTCCAGTCCCTACCAAAGTGTCCAAGTATTTTTACAGAAAAAAAAAATGAAAAAAGAAGGAAAAAAAGCAGTTGAAAAACATATCAATTGAGTTTCACAATGCTCCACACCCCACAGTTATTTGCAAATACACCCACATTTGCAAAGAAAGGGAAGTATATTTTTTCACTTTTTGAGTCTGATAATTATAATTAAAGTATTCAAATAAATTTTTATTTCATTATTTATTATATTTACATTTATTTTTTATCCTATTAAATTTTTATTTACTTTATTAAAGTTTTAGGTTTTTTGTTCTTTCTATATACACTGTTATAGATATGTATATTGTTTTCCTGGTCCTACTTACTTCATTCTGCATCTGTTCCTAAATATTCCCAGGATTTGACAAATTCTTTATGTTCATAGTTCCTTAAGAAACAATACCATATTTATGTCTTACAAGTTGTATGACCATTTCTCTATCAGCTGTTATCTCTCATTTTGTGGTGCTATATTTTTGTGCAGGTGGAACCTTTCTATCTCTTACTACCTTGAAGCATAAATCTAGTAGTAGGATCTATAAGTCAAAGGGAAAGAACATTTTAACAACTTTTTAAAAGTATAATTCCAATACCAATTTTTATTAAATTCCAAAAGGAGTTAAGAGTTTAGAATTTGTAAAGGAAATCAGTTTCTTTTCAAGACTTACCAGTCTGCTGTTGTAGTCCCCATCTGGCTACTCTCATCCTGAATTGACGGGCACCGGTATGTTTAAGTCTTCTATTTAATTTTGGAAAATTCTGCTTTCTTTCTTCCTTCTTATTCAATTTGATGATATCATCTGTGTGAGAGGGAGATAGAAATCATGTAAGTTTTGGTGGCGCCAAGATGGCGGAGTAGAAGCACGACCTTCCCCCGGCTCCGGCTTCCACCCTCCCCAATCCATGTAAAAAGGGGGCTCTAAACAAACTTTGGAGCTGCAGAACCCACAAAATGACACAGAGAAGCTAACGTCCCGCTGAGGACAGGCCGGCAGGAATCGGCCAGCGCAAAGCTCTGGGAGCCGAGCCCAGCCCCACGCCGAGGCTTTAGCCCCAGGGCGGGACTGACCAGCCGCCTGCCAGGGGGACTCCAGATCAGCAGCAGCTGTGGCCGTTTCCAGATTTATCAATACATAAATGCAAAGGACAAGGTGAGAGGCCAGTGCAGTCTGGACTTTGGGACCCAGTAAGTGGGAGTGCGTGGCTTTTACCCCCGGGGCGAGAAACCGCTGAGACACCAGCACAGCCAGCGCCACGTGGCGGCTTCAGCTCCTGGCCTGCAGAGTGTAGGGGGACCAAGCACCAGTCTGAGGGGTAATCGCTCTTGCTTTAACCTGCTTGGATCTGGATTGCAGTCTAGGGTGGAGGTCCTGGGGTGTGTGTCCAGCTTGCCAGAGCTTGTGGAGACCTCAGAGAGGGCACCCATCTAATACCTCCGGCAGCTGAGAAAACCCCAGCGTTTGGGACGAAAAATCCCCTGTCTTCTGGTGGCAGAGTCCTACTGTGGCAAAAAGCCCAAAAGTCAAATAATTGAGTGGCAAAATGAGCAGGCAAAGGAAACAAAGCAGACAGAAGAATCCAACATTAGACTCCTATTTTGGGGACAAGAAGGAGCAAGGCATGGAACAGGAGGAAGACAGTGAAGTCAGAACTCCTGCACCAAAAGCTTCAAAGGAAAATACAAGCTGGTTACAGGTTACCTTAAGAAGCAGATAAGAGAAGTGGAGGAAAAATTGGGAAGAGAAATGAGAACAATGCAAGAAAATTATGAAATGAGAGTCAACAGCCTGACTGAAGAAAATCATACCTTAAAAAACAGACTGATTCAAATGGCTCAAAAAGGCAATGAGGAGAAGAATGCCTTAAAAAGTCCAATTTGCCAGATGGAAAAAGAATCTCAAAAGCTCACTGAGGAGAATCATTGCTTCAGAATTAGATTGGAGCAAATGGAAGCTAATGAATTTATGAGAAATCAAGATGCTGTTAAACAGATCCAAACAAATGAAAGAATAGAAGGCAATGTGAAATATCTCATGGGAAAAAGCATTGATCTGGAAAATAGATCCAGGAGAGATAATTTAAAAATTATTGGACTGCCTGAAAGCCATGACCAAAGTAAGAACCTAGAAAGCATCCTCCAGGAAGTTCTCAAAGAAAACTGCCCTGATGTTTTCGAACCAGAGGGCAAAATAGAGGTTGAAAGAATCCACCGATCACCTCCTGAAAAAGATCCCAAAAAGAAAACTCCTAGGAATATTATAGCCAGGTTCCGGAATTCCCAGATTAAGGAGAGAATATTACAAGCCGCCAGGAAGAAACAATTTGAATATTGTGGAAACACAATCAGGATAACCCAGGACCTGGCAGCTTCTACACTGAGGAATCGAAAGGGCTTGGAATGTGATATTCCGGAGGTCAAAGGAGCTAGGATTAAAACCAAGAGTCACCTACCCAGCAAAACTGAGTATTATGTTTCAGGGGAAAATATGGTCATTTAGTGGAATAGAGGACTTTCAAGCATTCTCGCTGAAAAAACCAGAGTTGAATAGAAAATTTGACATTCAGATACGAGAAGCATGAGAAAGTAAACAGGGAAAAGAAATCATAAGGAACTTATCAAAGTTGAACTATTAACATTCCTACATGGAAAAATATGAATACATATGTGAATGTGTGTATATACGTTTACAGGTATACATAGATAGAGGGCATGGGACCAATTTAACAGGAAGGGATGATACTTAAAAGGTGAAATTAAGAGGTGAGAGGAATGTAATGAGAGGAGATGGGGAGAGACAGATTGGGGCAAACTATCTCATACAGAAGAGGCAAGGGAAAATGGTTACAATGGAGGAGAAGAATAGGAAGGCAAAAGGGAATGGGTCAACCTTATTCCTACTGAATCTGGCTTGAGGAGGGAGGGAAATACACACTAAATAGGGGATCTCACCCTCCAGGAGAATAGGGGGGGAAGGGGATGAGAGGGGGATGATTGAAGTGAGGGCAGGCTGGGGGTGAGGGAAGTTGGAAGCACCCACTTTTGAAAAGGGACAGGATCAAAGTAGAGAATAGAACAAGTCCCAGGTGGGATAGGAGGGAGGGAAATATAGTCAGTCTTTTACAATGTATCTACTATGTTATTGTTTTGCATTAGCCGCACATGTACAACCTATACTGAACTGCTTGTCTCCCCAGTGGGGGTGGGTGGCAGGGGGGGAAGGGAATGAATCTGGAATTGAAAGTTTTAAAATCAAATATATATATATATATGTGTGTGTGTGTATACATATATATACACACTATTATTAATACCATCTTACATGTAATTAAGAAATAAGATATACAGGCACTGAGGCATAGAGATCCACTGGAAAAGTCGAAAAGGGTATGGGAGAAAATATGGGAGAGAGCAGATTGGAGGTGGGTGAGAGCAGTCCTGTGGGACTGCTGTTTTGGGGGGATGGGTGGGGGAAAAACGGGGAGAAAATTTTAACTCAAAATCTGGCGGGAACAAATGATGTAAATCAGAAGTTAATAAAGCATTTAAAAAAAAAAGAAATCATGTAAGTTTTAATTTAAGGGTTAATTACTTAAAGATCACTAGCTGGGTCTTAGATAAAACTATTCTCTCCTTCCTTCTACTACTCATCCAAGATGAGTAAGGTAAGGGAAAAAGAGGTAAGACTCAAAATTCATTTATTCCATTCCTTTCTTACAGCTTAGAAAAAAGTTCTGGTAGGCAAAAGATATTGAAATCAATGACTGTAAAGTTTACTGATAATGTATAAATTCCAATTACACATATTGTGTCCCTTTCTTATACCCACCTCACACCAGAGCTAGTGACTAAGACAGTTATCCTTCAAATATTACTTTCATTTCCTCTGTCTTTCTATATTCTTCTATATTATATTTTATATATACTATTCTATATTCCTCACTGTAACTGCCCACTTAGGCAGCTAAGTGGTGCAGTGGATGGAACAAAGGGCCTGGAGTCAGAAAGACCTGAGTGTGAATACAGCCTTAGACACTTAATAAATGTGGGATCCTAGACAAGTCACTTAACCTGTCTCATTGCCTCAACTGAAAAATGGGGATAAATAAGATATTTGTAAAACACATAGTACAATGCCTAGCATATAGTAGGTCCTTAATAAATGCTTGTTTCCTTCCTTCCTTTCTACCTGGTTAAGATGAACACTTTATAATTTTATAGAACCTTAAGCAATTAACATGGTTTCTATTTTTATTAAAATGGGTGTTTAAAAACAATTGAATTAAATCCTACACTGCAAAATTCAAGTGAAGTATACGGTCCTTAATTTCTTAAAATTTTCATCATCTATGTTATCTTGCAAATTTAAGCTCAACAGTAATCTCAAATTCCTTTCCCCAGAGGAATGTTGGTATAAACTGTCTATGTCTTAGAGTTAATTGGTTGCCTACTCAAACTTAACTGTTTAGATTTAAAAAATCATCAGATTACACTTTAAGATTAAAATATTCAATTTAAGTGTAAGAAACACACAAATACAGGGAAACATGAAACAGTTTTATGGATTCAAAACTCAGACCTCAAGAAATTCTTGGAAAATTACATGTAAATGTTTAAAATCCACTTCTATAACAATCTTAAGCCTGACTCCTAAAAAGCCGTTTCTAGCTGCTGCTTGCACGGAAAATCATAACCAGTTATTCTGTAGTAGCACAATGCCACAATTAATCCATTTGATGGAGAAAAAAAACTTTACCAACTGTGGAAGATTGTTACCAGTAACTATAAATTAGTCAGATTCATTAAATCTCCACATTTTTTCCAATGTAAAATTATAAGCTTCAATGTAACAAAACAAAAAAATTTAAAATATTTTCTATGAAAAAACATGTTTTACAATGTGAAAACCAGATTATTTTTTGTCCACTGAAACACACAACATATTCTATGACTCTGCCTGTTCCCTATGACGACTAGATTATGATTCCTCCTTCTGTCTCAAGAGTTGAAAGGGATTTTTGAAAATTATGTTGGTCAAACCATACCTAAAGAAGAATTCTCTCTATACTATCCAACCTCTCCCTAAAGAGTCCCACTACCTTTGGAGATAGCTCATTCCAGCTTTGGAATAGCTCTAATTGTTAGGAAGTTTCCCTTTAAATCAGACATAAATGTGCCTCCCTTTTGCAACTTGTACCCAGTGCTCCTAGTATGGCCCTAAGGCACAGAACAAGTATAATTCCTCCTCTTTGCACAGAGCAGTATATATTTTTCTAAGTCTTTTCTTCCCTAAGCTAAACATCTGCAGCTCTTACATAAGATTCTATTAAATCACAGGAAGCTCAAAGCCCTTTACAATAATGATTACCTTCCAAGATTCTCTCCAGTTTTTCTATTTCCTTCCTAACATATGACACCCCAAATTTGAGGAGAAAATACAGGACTCTTCCCTCCTGGTCTTTGACACCAGACCTTTCTCTCTCAATTCAACCTAAGATCAAATTTGTCTTTTCTGACCATGACATTTAAACTGCTGATTCATATCCAGCTTCCAATAAAATCCCCATATATTTTTCAGACAAATTGCTAATACCTGACTATCTTATACTTGTAGTTGGTTTTTTAACCCAAGTGTAAAACTTTACATTTATTCCAATTATTATTAGATTGGAGAGTCCTCTTAGCTTTGCTTCATCTGTGAATTTAATTTTGTTGCTGTTGTTCAGTTGTGTCTCACTCTTTATGACCCTATGGACCATAAAATATTCTTGGCCAAGATACTGGAATGGTTTGCTATTTCCTTCTTGAGGAAGGCCAACAGAGTTTATGTGACTTGCCCAGGGTCACAGCTACTTAAGTGTCCCGAGGCTGGATATATACTCAGTTCTTCCTGACTCCAGGTCCAGCTCTCTATCCATGGAATACCTAGCTGCCTCTGTGAATGTAACTAGCAAATTATTATTATTAATGCCTTTTCCCCCAAGGTACCAGTATTTTTGAAAGTGTTACATAAAAAAAAAAAATTCACAAAAACATAAAAAGGAGGTAGATGGTCTGTATTCTCTAAGTTAATACATTCTCAATAAAGTACAGAAAAGGATAACATTTTTTAATTATTATAAGGTCAAGGCTAGATCCCTAAAGCATTCTACAGCACACATTCCAAGTAGACTAGGAACCATTAAAAACTACTTTTTTTTTAATTTTACCATAAAATTATCTAGTCACATTTCACCACATTGTCTCCAAAATATAATGAAAGCTATTGTCAATAACTTTGCCAAAATCTAGGCAAACTACCCAGTCGAGAAAGAAATTGAGTCAGAGGACCAAGACTAACCCTAGTTTCTGTGATGTACTCACTTTGAGTAGTCACTAAAATGGAAACTCAGTTTCCTCAGATGTAAAAGAAGGGTAATAATACTCGAAAACTGCCTGCTCTCAGGATTACTATCAGAAAGCAAACCATAAAGAGCTGTATAAATGTGAGTTATGAGATTACCTTATAATTCCACCAAGAGTAAACTTCCAATTTAATCAGAGACTACTTATGAGTTTCTCATCTGTGCAGATTTTGAAGCCTGGATGACTGCATCAAAGGATGTTTTAGGAAATTATTGCTGCAGTTAGGGTTAGCCTAGATAGCCTCAGATCTTGTCCAACTCAAGATTATAGGATTCTAATTCATAAGGAGTATAGTTAGGAGACTACTACTACTACAGAAGCACTGGTTTCCCTTCACAAGATAATATTTATTCTCTATTAGTAAATAGTCTGAATTCTCAGGCATCAGTTTAGATTAAGTTTTGGTCAAATGACCAAAACTCTTACAAAGGGAGTAACTTTTACTAATCAAATTGCTTTTGGGTTACAGCAATCCTATTATTTCATCACAAGGATAAAAATTTTAATAATGTGCAGAACAAGATAAAATTATAACATTTAAAATTCTGACCACTTTGTATCAATCACTGGAGTTCCCAAACCAACTTATTTCCTCTACAACACAAAAAAGAATTTTTCCTTCCAAGATAAGGATAGACAGAAAGTTTAAAAAAAATTACACTTAAGTATAAAAGAAAGAATCTGTGTCCTCTACAGGTTCAAAATAGTTAACACTTTTGTGCTCTGGTAAAATTAATTCTTTGAGATAAATTCTGTCCAATAAATACTTTCTCATGACCTGGTCCTGATCCTGTAACAAAAATGAGGGAACGAGACTAAGTTCAGCTTCATAACTCTGTGCCAGACCGAAGAGCAATTACTTTTCAACTTTTCTTCAGGGAATATCCTAACCACCCATCAAAAAATCCCAAACCCCCAAATAACAGAGAAACATTCAGGAAGTAAGGAATGGCTGTAAAGACACGTGCCATACATTCACCTTACTTTGTCAAACTTCCAACTTAGTGTTCAGAAGTTATAGAATAGTTTGAGATTTAAATAATCGGAAAAAATGTGACTACTTTGTGAGGTTCATCCTTCCATTTGACTTGGAATGATTATTAAAAGCTATCCTTAAGTAAGCTGGATGAATATAAGCAAAAAAAAATGTTCATTTTGATTTCAATAAACATTTTCATTATAACAAAAAAACTGCAGAATTCTTAGGAGAGATATTATCCTGAGTTATGAGTATTATTTATGGATCCCTACTTTCAAAAGTGCCCATCTAAGCACTACAGAATAAAACAAATCACATATAAAAGTTTACAAATACTTTCCTCACAACTGCCACAGTACACATGAAAAAACAATGACAGAACATACCAAAGGAACACTGGATTCAAATACCAGCCTCACATTTAATGTTTTAGGTTCCTTAAATTCTCTTCATATGTGAAGTGAGGAGTTTCCGAGGAAAAACCTTTTCCAGACCCCCCTTGGTGCTACTGCCTTGCCACAACTGGAAAATGATCTCCGTCCTATATCTTGTCGGTACACAGCTGTTTTCACGTGGTCTCTCGAACTGGACCAGGCACTCCCGAAGAACAGGCTATCTTTTGTGTTTTTTTTTTGCTTTTATTCCCTTAGACAGGGCGTGGTGCATAGTGTTCGCAGCCTTATAGCTGGAAGTCTTTGAATGTAAGAGTCTCAAGCACATATTAAGCACCAAGCACTGCCGACATAAAGGCAAAAAAAAAGTCCCTGCTATAAGGAAACTCAGGCTAACCAGAAACAGAAGATTCCAACAACCACATAGAAACAAGACACTTTACGAGACAAATTAGAAATAATCAACAGAGGGATGGCAATGCTGCTTGTTGGGATTTTTTGCATCTGAGGAAACTGAGAGTGAGATGTTTAATTGCCTGAGAATTAAAAGCACTACTTCCTGTGAGTGGAAACACTATATTCCCTTCACAAAACAGTATTTATTCTCTACCAGGAGTCTAAATTTTCAGTCACCAGTTTGGACTTATAAGATAACTTACTTGGATCAAATGACCAAAACTTTTACTAACCAAATTATTTTTGAGCTACAACCATTCTATTATTCCAACATATGGATAAAAAAAATACAAGTTAAAACTCATTAAAAGAATTAAGATTCCAACTCGGGTCTTTTCATTCTCCACTAGAACAAATACTCTGCAGCAGCAGCAGCCCCCCCCTAGGAAGGCGAGCGCAGCTCAGATCAACTCCCCCCCCCCCCCCCCGGCCCCCGGCCCCACTACCGGCCTGCGCCCATCCTCTCCTCCAGCAGCTCCACAGACCCAAGTCTGTGGCAGCCCGCCTCCGTCTGGGATCCACTACTTCTCAGTATCCCAGATCCCACCACCTCCGGCTCCGGTTTGGGGCGGAAAACAGCAATAAGTCCATCCGGACTTGTGGAGTCAAAACGCCGGGCCAGGAGAAAGGCTCCACCGCGGTCCCAGGGACCCCCTCAACTGCCCCTCAGTTGGGATAAAAACTAACCAGTTGCCCCCACAAAACAAAGTGGGCTCGGGAGAAAAGGGGCGGGGGGGGGGGAGAAGCTTCTCTGGGGGCTGGTCCACGCCGTGGGTTGCCCCTCCCCTCCCAAGCCTCAGGTTCGGCGGCGTCTCCTCCCCACTCCTCGTACCTCTCCAGCGGGAGATCCCACTCCACACACCTCGACCCGCACTTGGTATCATCCCCTGACCCAGTACGTCCCCTCTCCCCCCCCCCCCCCCCACCCCCCCTTTGTTCCGGCCCGCCGGCTCTCGGCAATCCCGGTACTTGGTTCGACCCGGCAAGCCAACCGCCCCTTCCCCCATAAACTGGGGCACTTGGTTCCACCCACTCACTACCCGCCCCCCCCTCGGCCCCGCGATTTGGTCCAGCCCGACCCCTCACCCAGAGACATATCAATCTTATCAAGGTTTTCTTGACTGCTCGTCTTCAACGGTGGCGGAGTCGCCACCGCGGCCGCCATCCCGACGCCGAACCCGTTCATCGCTCTAAGTGTCTTCACAGGAACTTGCCGCTGGGGAAGGCCTGCGTCTCGACCCGGCCACCTCCCACAGACTGACTGAAACAAGTAAAGCAGAAGAGGCGCGCAAGCGCGGTGGCGTCCTTACCCTCCCACCCGGCGCAGGGGAGTGGTGGAGGGGAGGGGTAGGGAAGTGGGAGGGGTCGTAAGAGGGGCAACCATAGAGAGCACACTATGGGAAGAGAGACTCCGTTTCCGGTTTTCTTTTCTGGCGCCTCCCGCAGGCCAGTAGGAAACACAGCAACGCTTCTGCATCTGGTTGTATCCCAGGAGTCGTACAGGTTTATGGGGATTGTTCCTTAGCTCAAATTAGTTGAGATCTGACCCTCCCAGGAGGGGAGGAAAGTGTCTATCCACCAAGAACTGCATTCACTACATGATATGATGTTGCTTCCATCTCCTTTTAGTACCTCCAGCTGCAGCAAGGGCTCCCTAGACTATGGCACCTGCAGCCAGACTCCTGCACCTCTGCACTGCATTGCAGCAGCTTCCAGGTGCAAAGCTGGACCGCGGCGGGTTCCGGGTTTAAGCTAGCCCGGAGTCAAAGCCTTTCAACTGAGAGCAAGACCTGTGGTCAACACACCTCTCCAACTCCCTTCTCTCTCCCTGCAGGATTGCTTCCCCTGCAATAATTCAACGTCTCGCAGTCTGTGTGGAAACCTATGTTGTAGTGACAGCTCATGCATCACCTTCGTATTTCTGAACCATCCTTCATCTGGTCATTGCAAGCATATCGCATAACCCTAGTGACTATTATAAAGACCTCATCCTCTCTTGGGAGAAAAGTAAGTTCGAATGTTTTATGTTCAGTTTTCCTCTAATAACCCTTGAGATTTGGATTCCAAGGGTTTCTCTTTGATTCCTAGGGACCCCATAATGAAAATAATGATGATGATTCTAATTATTAATAAGGATAGTAAATTGATGCAATTTTATAACACTTTACAAAAGCTTTACAAAATAGCATCCTAAATTAATAAAAAATTAGCATTTGATGGATTTTTATATGCTCAAATTTTCCCTCAGTTCAAAATGTAGTTGGTATTAACATGCCGCCCACCTCCTGATAGAAAAACAAGACTTGGAGTGCTAAATGATACATTTTTTGGACATGTCCAATGTATAAATTTGTTTTGTTTTGCGATACATGTTTGTAACAGATTTTGTTTTTCTTCCTCTCAAGGGGGTGGGAGGGAGAGAAGGCAGATTTTTGCTGTTTAAAAAAATATATATAAATTAAATTCAAGTAAACAAAATTGTAGTTGGGATAAAAACATTAAGAAAAGAAAACCACAAAATCTCAAACATTTGCCTCTGAGGTAAAAGGAGGTAGGGGAGATTGGATACATTTTTTTCATACAGAAATCACTCCCATTGTCCACACCTACAATAAACTGGTTCTGCAGTAACTGGCAAGATCTACTTATAAACTGCGTAGATAATCTGAAAATTCCAATAGCATCAATGAAGATGGCTATAATGTCAGAGCATATGTTAGCCTTGCCTGTTTTATTTTCCTTGTTCTCAATACTGTATTTATCTATAGTTGGGGATTTTGTTTGAAAAATTATAGCTAAGAGTTTCCTACAATGTCAACTCCTCCCTTTTGGATAAGGAATAAATATGGATAAAATGGTGAATCTGGAATGCAATTATAGCCCATCACCACGTTTTCATATTATGGTTGTAGCAAAGGAAAATTTGATACTGGGGGGAAAAGTCTAAATATTGAAAGTATGAGCAATATTATTCCATATGTCCAGGATAACTGGAGTTAAGGAGAATCTACACTGGTTTGTAGTTAAGGAAAGATAGTCCGCAAAGAGAGTCTGGCTTGCTGATTGAGATTGAATGATTTTTACTCTGTTATAGAGTCGTCTTAGCTTCAAGAGTTTGGTCCTCAACTCCAGAGGCTGGCTTTTATTAGCCCGTGAAGTGGTGCTCAAGCTCTGTGTTATTGATTCACACTAACTCTACTCACAAGAGACCAATTCATGAAAATCAGAATGACATTTTATAAATTTACAAAGAAAAATATAATTACCAAGTGGACCAGCTGCTTACTGATTTCATCAGATCAGAGCATTATTTTTTTTCCTCATTAGAAAAGCCAAAATAAAATAGTAGATTACTTTGTGAAAATAATGTTTGATATGATTCGCATTTATGTCATTCTTTAAGAGTCATAAAGATTTCCTCACATATATAGATCCAAACAAAGAGTTAGAGGAACTTAAGGATAATGTGTTATGTGTTCAATTTATAATAGCTTAATTAAGCCACTAGAATACTCTTGATCAAATAATTATTCTTGTCTAGGCAGTGCTAGACAAACATCGACAAATTCTTTATAAATACTCATGTAGAACCCAGGCCCCACATCTGTTATGTAAATATTATCCTAGATTGTTACATTTGATTACTTATTACATTTTAATCTTTCCCCAAGTTCCTTTTGAGAGAAATTTTGGTCTCATCAATCAATATACATTTATTATTTAATAAGCACCTACTGTATGCCAGTATGTATCTCTATGTACTATATATATACTATATATATATATACCATATCTATAGTATCTCTATGTACTAGAGATATTAAGACAAAAACAATGAAGAATTCCCTGCCCCCAAGGAATTTATATTCTACCAGAAAAGATAATTACTAAATGAGAGTTAAAGAAAATAAGAGATCTTTAAAGTTTGCAATTGCTCTTTGCATATTATTTAATTTAATTTCTCAAACTCTGGGTCACTCTTCCTGTAACAAAAAATTCAATAACATGATCCTGAACTATGAAATTCCCTAATCTAATCCTATCCTCCTGTCCATCCATCTTTCCATCTCATAATTCCTAAACCTATTCTTTGTTTTTACTTTAACCTATACAACCCCTTACTCCTCTCTGTTCCCCCAATCTATCAATGCAGTTCTGGTCTCTATGGGCTCCCTTGGTGATATCATCAGCTCCCATATGTTTAGTTTTCATGTCTATGCAGCTATTTCCAAGATTTTTGTATCTAGTCTGATGCTCTCCCTTGAGCTCCTATCTCCATTCCCATCTACACTTTGGACATCTCAGAGGGGATGTCTCTTAGGTATCTCAAACTCAATATGTCTAAAACAGAGCTCATTATCTTTCCCCCAAAACCCTCTCCTTTTAAAAATTTTCTTATTATTCAAGTCACCCAAGCTCATACCCTTCCTATATTCATTTTTACTTTCTAAAATTGAGTTAAAATCTCTATTTCATATTTTGTTTATTTGGGTATTTTATATTTTTGCCCATTTCCTTTGAAGTCTTGGTTTTGCTGACTTATGGCCATATAGAATAGATTCAAACCTTTTCTTTTTTTCTCTGTTGTACATTCACTTTAATTTTTTTTTTATTTTGGTTAATTTTATTTTCCCCTCTTTAAAAATCAGGTTAGTTAAAGGTTTATTGATTTAGCTCTCCTTCTATATTTACTTATTTATTTCCCCTTCTATATTTATTTACTTATATTTTATTTATTACTTTGTTTTCAGTGAGAAATTATATTGCACATTTAGGAATATCAATTTATTATTACTTTGCACTAAGAAACAATGACTGTGATAGAGAGAAGCATAGAAAGATTTACTCGAGTGGGGCGGTTCGGTGTCGCAGTGAATAGAGCAAGGGCCCTGGAGCCAGGAGGACCTGAGTTCAAATGCAGCCTCAGACATTTGACACACTTACTAGCTGTGTGACCTTGGGCAAGTCACTTAACCCCAACTGCCCTTCCTCCCCATCCAAAAAGAAAAGGAAAAAAAAGATTTACTTGAACTGATAGAGAATAAACAATTAACAGAACCAAGAATATATATGTATGTGCAATGACTACAACAATGTAAATGGAAAGAACATTTACAATCAATCAGTAAATGTTTATTAATCATCTCTGTGCCAGGCACAGAATGCTAAACAATTGAAAGTGAATGTTGCAGAATTATAAAGAATAAGCATGTCTCTAGAGAAGAGATTCAAGAAGATACCTCCCCCAACTTCTTTGCAGAGGTGGGAGGTCCGTAGGTGTAAAACATTGATTGTATTTTCAGACTTTTGCAATATTTTGCTATTTTTTCTCTTCTTTTACTTTTTTCATTATTCTTTATTTCTATTATTTCATTATTCTATATGGGGTAGTTTTGGGGAGGGGGAAGATAGATAAATACTGAAAGAAATTTTAAATGATGTAAAAACAAATCAGTGAAAATTTATTTTAAAAAATATGTGTATTAAGTTTAACAAGGTAAAAAATTATGTCTAGTTTAGTGACTTTGGGAGTTGTCAGTTTATATCCTTTGACCATTTATCTATTAGGGAATGCCTCTATTCACATACATACATGCATATATGTATATATGCATGCATTGATGCATGTATGTCAATTTCCTTTGTGTCTTAAATATCAGACTTTTCTCATAGAAATTTGCTGTAACGATTGTTTTCCCAGTTAACTGTTTTCCCTATTAATTTTAATTCTAATTGCGTTATAATGGCTTTTCAATTTTGTGTAATCAAAATTGATTTTTATCTCCTATGTTTCTACCCTCAATAAGACTTCCCCTTTCCGTAGCTATGAAAGATATCTCCTTTTACCCTCCTCCCATTTGTTTAGAATATGACCTTTTGTGTTAGGTTATGTATCCATTTGGAGTTTACTGTCATATATTGTATGACATGTTTATATGAATCTAATTTCTTTCATGCTACTTTCCAGTTTTCCCAGCATATTCTGTAGAATTTTGAATCTTTACCTTAGTAATTTCTGTCCTTGGATACATTAAACTCCTACTGTTCCATTGCTTTTGAATCTTATACACATAAGCTGTTTCATTGATGAACTTTTCTGTTTTTTTTTTGTTTTTTAATCTACTACCAAAATGCTTTGATTACTCTTTTTAAGTATAGTTTGACACCTGGTACCAGTATGTTTACCTAGTTCCCATTTTTCATATTTTCCCTTGAGAATGTTGAGCTTTGCTTCCTCCAAGTGAGTTTTGTTATTCTTTGGTCTAGTGCTATCAGTAACCCTTTGGTGATTTGATTGGTATAGCACTGTCTTTAATTATTTTAGGTAGCATCATCATTTTTAAGGTATTGGTAATAAATATATCATTATTTAAGTTTTCTTTTATTTCTTCAAAAGTCTTTTGTAATTTTATTTATATGATTCTTGTATGACTTAATATTTGAACTTCCAGACATTATATATATATATATATTCCATAGTTATTTTGAATAGAATTTGTTTTTCTAGCTCTTCCTGATGGGTTTTGTTAGTAATATACAGAAAAATAAATGATTTTGTGGGTTTATTTTATATCCAGTTACTTTCCTGAAGTTTTTAGATGTTTTGATTAATTTTTAGTTGAATCACTAGGGTTCCCTAAGTAAATTGTCGTATCATCTATAAATAGTAATAATTTTGTTCCCTTCTTACCTATGATTATTTTCTGAGTTTCTTTTTGTTGTCGTATTACTTACTATATCTAGCATTTCTAGAACTGTATTAAATAATATTGACAATCTATAAGTTTCTAGAGTTTCTCTATGACAGTTAATGTTTATTAGTTTTCCATAGAAATTATTTAACACAGAAAGGAGAGATCTGTGTTTTTGTATTTTGTCAAAAAGCCTTTTCTGTATGTGTTGATACAATCATTTGATTATTATTGTTAGTAATATAGTCTATTATATTTCTAGTGGTATTAATATTGAACTAATCCTGTGTTTCCAGTATAAATCCAACCTGATCATAAGGAATGATCTTGTAAACAGATTGCATTAATCTCTTTGTTATTATTTTTTTCAGTATTTTTGTATTAATATTCATTAGAGGTATTAGTCTAAGTTTTCTATCTCTATTTATATTTCCCTGATTTGGGTATCAGGACCATATCTGTCTTGTATAGGGAGTTTGTTAAGATGCCTTTTGTATGTATTTTTTCCAAATAAGTTCCATCCAAGGGAATTAACTGTTCTTTTAATTTTTCATAGAGTTCAACTGTATCTGAATCCATTTGACCTGCAGTTTTTCCTTTGAGAGGTCATTTATGGTTACTTCTCAAGTTGTTTTTTCAATTCTTTATTTCCTGTTCTGGGTCTTTTATACCATACTAGTATTTAGCACAGTTTGTGGCAAATAGTAAATGCTTACAATGCTTTTCAGTCCTATTTGAATTTGTTACTTCAAAGTTGAAGGTCTCTTCTCCTTGCTGCTCGCAAAATTTGTTATTTGGTATTCAAATTTTAAAAACCTTTTTTATTATGACCTAGAAGGTCTTTAATAAATATCAACATTTTCTTAAGCAAAGATGGCTAGGAAATGGAGATTGCACATGAAACTTGTGAATCTGCTACATACTTCTTTCTCCTTTCAGTATGTACTTGTATGTACTGTACTTGGTAGCTAAATATTTTGTTGTTCACTCATTCATTCTTTTCTATCAATTCCATATGTATCATGGATATCAGACTTTTATAAGAGAAATTTACTGCAAAGATTTTCCCTCTGTCTTTTCCCCTTGAATTCTAATCGCATGCTTTTGTTTTTGCAAAAATAAAGATTTATACAATTAAATCGATGTAATCAAAATTGACTATTTTATCTCCTGTTATTCTCTCCATCCCTATTATAGTTAAGAATGCTTCCTTTATTCACCCCTGCCCAACCACTACTTAGTGGTTATTTTTTGGGCCTTGTTTCTCTTTTGGCCAGCAACCCTAAGGACCTTCCCTTCCCAGTTTGATTTTTTTTATTTTTAATTAAAGGGGCCATCCCTAGACTCAATTCTTAAAAAGGCCTAATCACTGAATGGTCCTTGCCTCACTCAAAGTGAGAACTTCAAAGACCTCAGCTTAACAAGTCCAGGGTCTCCCACTGCATCGTAGGCCATCTCCAGTTGTCCTGATCTATATCTGGCCACTGGAACCATAAGGCTCTGGAGGACGAAGTGAGGCTGGTGACTATGCCCAGCCTTCTGTCATGTAAATCCAATTCAATTGCAAGTCATGGCATTGTCTTCTTGATGTCATGAGTACAAACGACAAACCATACATGACAATTTGTTTATATTACCATTAATTTCTAGGTTATATATTCTTTTAGATTTTTTTTTTTTGCTTTTTGAAGGGCAGTTGGGGTTAAGTGACTTGCCCAAGGACACATTTTTGTGTTAAGTGTCTGAGGCCAGATTTGAACTCAGGTCCTCCTAGCTCCAGGGCTGGTATTCTATTCACTGAGACAAGCCACCTCCTTTGGATCTTTTTGTAGCATAAGGTGTCAGGTGTTGATTTAAATCTAATTCCTTCCAGACTGCTTTCCAATTTTTCCAGCAATTTTTGTCAAATAGTTATTCTTAGTATTTTGTGTACTTGAATGGATCAAGCACTATGCTGCTATATTTAGTTTTTTCTGAATCTTCTGTACTTAATCTGTTTCACTAAGGAAATAATATTTTTGTTTTGTTTTTAACCAGTACCAAATCGTTTAAATAGTATTGCTTTTAAGTATAGTTTGAGCCCTGGTACTAGCATGTCCATTTAATTCCTACTTTTTTCATGTTTTCCCATGAAAACCTTGGCCTTTTGCTCCTCCAGATTTTATACTTTTAAAAAATTTCTATAATTTCTTGATGGGTTGAGTGGCATGGCACTAAATCTGTAAATTAATTTATGTATTATCATTTGTATTATGATAACATGGCTCAACCATAAATAATTCTCCCATTATTTAAATTTTCCTTTATTTCTGTAAAGAATGTTTTGTAATTGTGTATAAATAACTTCTTTCTGTGTGTCTTTGGAATTGGAGTACCAGATATTTAAATGTTGTTCAGTCTCTTTGTGACTCCATTTGCTTCTCTATTTTAAAGATGAGAAACTAAGGCAAACTGAATTAAATGACTTGTCTGGGGTCACAACTAGTAAGTGCCTAAGGCCACATATTTTATATATTCTGTAGTAATTTGTAGTGGGATTTCTTTTTTTGTCTCTGCTGGGGTTTGTTGGTAATATGTAGAAAGCCTGATGATTTGGGTTGTTTTATTTTATATCCTGTTATTGAAAGGAAAATTCTTTGTTCATTCTTTTGCCCTAATTAATGAGGTAAAACTCAGAAGAAAGAGAATTAAAAGGAGTTTTAAAAAATGTCAAGTTAGGTACATGTTGACGGGCTGCACTAGAGATCAGCAAGGGATTCAGGATGAAGATTGCTTTTATTGATAACTTTCATAATGAAATAAATATAATTTGATAGGTCCACATAGAAGGGGATGGGCCACTGCATTTCAGCTCCTCTCTAATTGCTGGTACATGCCAGGTAACAGGTGGGGGGCGGGGGAGGTGAGTAGACCAACAGGTAGAGTAAGACCAGCTACTTGCTGAATAGCAGGTAATACAAAAGCTGCAGGCTGGGTGATATCTCCCCCCCAAAAAGCCTCCTTTAACACTGATTGACAAGCAGGACTGGGAACTATGGGGTCTTTGAGTCAGTATAACTTTCAATACTGTTACTTTATTGAAGTTATTCATTTCTTCTGTTCATTTTAATTGAATCTCTAATGATCTCTAAGTAACCATATCTTCTGCAAAAAGTGATCATTTTATTTCCTCTTTGCCTATGCTTATTTCCTCAAATTCTTTTGTTGCTATCACTAGTATTCTTAAAACAATATCAAATCAAAGTTTTAGCAATGCACATCTTTGTTGTATTCTTCATCTTATTGGAAAGGCCTTTAGTATTTTTCCATTACAGATGATATTTATTCTTAGTTTTAGATGCAGACTAATTACCATGTTAAAGAAAGTTCTAATTATCACTAGTCTTTCTAATGTTCTTAACAAAAGTAGGGGTTTGATTTTTGTGAAACTATTTTCTATTATCTGTTCATCTAATCATGTGATTTTTATTTTCTGTTATTAATATGGTCTGATGTGTTTATAGTTTTCCTAATATTGAACCAATCTTCCATTCCTGGTATAAATCCAACCTGATTAAAGTATATGATCTTAATATTTCACTAAAGCCTCTTTTCTAATAATGTATTTAGTATTTTATATCAAACTTCATTAGGGATATTGGCCTATAGCTTTTTTCCTCTGCTTTATTTCTCCTTAATTTAAGTATCAAGACCATATCTGTAACTAAGAAATTTGGTAGGATCTCTTCCTTTCTAGTTTTTGCAAACTGCTTATTTAATATTGCATCTAATAATTCTTGAATGCTTGATAGAATTTGCTTCTAAATCCATCTAGTCATGGGGATGTTTTTCTTTAGGAGTTTATTTATGAATAACAGTTCAATTTCTTTTTCTGAGACTGAGTTATTTAAATTCTCAATTCTTGTTCATATAAGCTAAATATTTTATATTTTTGTAAATATTCATTTTTGTTGGCATATAATTAAGGAAAATAATTTCTAATAATTTCCTTTATTTCCTCTTTATATGTGACGAGTTCTCTTTCATTTTTGATATTGCTGATTTTGTTTATCTCTTTGAATTTTAGAATTTCTATTTTGGTATTTACTTTTTTATTTTTTAATTTTTTTGCTTTTTGGAGGGCAATTGGGGTTAAGTAACTTGCCCAAGGTTACACAGCTAGTTTTTTTCTGTGAGTGTTAAGTTAAGTGTCTGAGGCTGGAACCGAACTTGGGTCCTCCTGATTCCCAGACGGATGCTTTACCCACTGTGCCACCTAGCCGCCCCTATTTTGGTATTGATGTTTTTTGATTTGTTGTTTTTCTAAGTTGTTTTATTTACATGTCCATTTCACTGATCTGTTTTTCTTTTTTCTCTCCTTTTTTTTTTTTTTTTTGCTTTTTGGAGGGCAATTGGGGTTAAGCGACTTGCCCAAGGTCACACAGCTAGTTTTTGTGTGTGTGTGTTAAGTGTCTAAGGCCTGATCCGAGCCCAGGTCCTCCTGACTCCAGAGCTGGTGCTATTTTCTCTCCTTTGTTAATGAAAGTGTTTGGAGTTATAAATTTTCCCCTTCAAATTGCTTTGGCAGCATCCCAAAAGTTTTGTTAGGGAAATTCACTGTTGTAATTTTCCTTTCCGAATTTATCATTTTTGTGATTTGTTCTTTGACCCACTAGCTTTTTAGGATTAAATTATTTAGTTTTCCTTTACATTTTAATCCTTTCTTTAGAGGCATTTTATTGACTGTTATTTTGATTTTGTTGTGATCAGTAAAGGAAGTCCTTAGTATGGCTGCTTTTTTGCATTTGTTTATGATGTTTTTATGCCCTAGAACATAGTCCATTTTGGAAATATATGTATTCTTCATCTTATTGGATATATGTATGTTTCAATAAAAGCACATTAAACTCTCAAGTACCATATCCCAAACGTTTTTAGTACGTTTTAGGCTTAATAGCTTATGTAGGTAACCAGAAGCCACCTAATTATATAAGTCCATGCAGGGATTTGGTTGTCAGAACTTTTAGTTTCCATTCTAAATTCCATTTTTAATGTGTTAGCCCAGGAACTGGTGAGAAACCATGGATGTCTTCTGAACAGTTTACTTCTCTGAGATATGTATCATTTTTATTTCTAGGCAGCAATTGACAGAGATGTAGCTAGTATAACTTTTCTAAAATTCTATTCAGATCCTTAACTTCTTATTTACTTTTTTGATAGATTTGTCTAGATCTAAATGAGACACATTGAAACCTCCAACTTTTATAGTTTTTCTATATCTCTTTTTTACATCTACATCTCTTTCTCCCTATACATCATTTAACTTTTCATTCAGCTATATAGATATGACACCATTTGGCAAATAAACATATTAAATATTGGTATTATCAGTATCTCTGGTACTTTAAAGCACAGTGCAATTTCTTTTTAATCCACATGAAACTTTTATTTTTACCTTGTGTGATATTATGATTGGTATCTCTGCTTTTTTAAATAGCCTGAAAAAATAAATTCTATGTCCACCTCTCATCTTAACTTTGTAGTTAATCTTGCTTAACTTTAACATAATCTTTATTTCCTTATATTTAGAGTTAATAATGATTTCTTAATTGCCAAAATATTATGGTCCTACTCTGGTCCTAGTTCTTCTGAACCTATCTGTTGCATTTGAAAATGGTAACTACCCTCTTTTCTTGAATACTCTGTCCTTTCTGGGTTTTCCTGAGACTAGTCTTTCCTGGTTTACCCACCACCTCTCTGCTCTTCTATCAGTCTCCTTTCTTGGCTCATCATCTACATCATACCCACTAACTGTGGGTGTTCCCCAAAGTTCTGTCCTTGGCCCTCTTCTCTTCTCCCTTTACTTTATTTTGGTAATCTCAAAAGCTCTTCTGGGTTAATAAAACAAACGTAACCACTAAGCTTGGATGTCCAGAGAAAGAAAATATATTTCGACGGAATAAAAAACTGTTAACTTGATTATGTGCCTGACCTAGTGGTAGAACATCAGAATAATGATAATTGACAAGAGGAATTGAGATTTTGAGTTTTTTATTTTAAGCATTTCACAGACATCTGGAGGAAAACAGAATAGCCCCACTATATAAAAGCAGCAACTCAACCACAGAAAAGAGAAGTAAAATGTTCAGAAGTTATCTGTGGCCCCTCTTTCACCAGTCCCCAGGCTAGCACATTAAGAATGGATTTTAGAATAGAAACTAAAAGTTCTGACAACCAAATCCCTGCATGGACTCATACAACCAGGCTTCTGGTTACCTACATAAGCTATTAAGCTTAAAATTGTACTAAAGACATCTGGGACACTGTACCTGACAATTTAATTTCTTTTTTATTGAAACATCAAGAGTCCACTGAGGCACAAAATACCTTTTTCCCTACAGATATTTTTTTTCTCTTCTTGGAAGATGAATTGGTCCAGATCTATATGTCTAGCCCCAGTTTCTTCCCTGAACTTCAGTCCTGTATCCCCAATTGCTTATTAGTTTTTTCAAAATTGATGTCCCAGAAACATCTTAAAATCAACATGTCTAAAACTGAATTCATTACCTTTCCCCCAGTCTCTTCCTTCTATCAAAATTTCCACTGTCTGTTGAACAGGCATCCAGTGTCTCAGGTTTATAATCTAGGCATAATCTTAGGCCGCTCACATTCTCTCAACTCATACATATCCTCTTTTGTGGTGGAAGCAATATCTGCCCACACTTTTCATTTAGACTAGGATAGTTTTTCCCTTAAAAAGTAATGAAATATTCCTCAAGACAATCCAGAGTATTAAGACTCAGTAGATGGAGTCAGGACAAACTGAGTTCAAATCTGGTCTCAGTTACTGAGTAGCTGGGCATGTCATTTAACCTGTCTGCCTCAGTTTCCTCTTCTATAAAATGGAGATAATAATAGCATCTACCTCCCAGAGTCATTATGAGGATAAAAATAGATAATATTTGTAAGGTGCTTTACAAACTTCAAAGGATTATATAAATGCTATTACCATTATTATCAATAAGATAATTAATATGGGGTGGCCAGGTAGCACAGTGAGTAAGAGCACCGGCCCCAGTGTGGAGATGACCTGGGGATTGAATCCAGGCTCTGATACTTAGCACCACACCCAGAAATAACTGGCCGAGTAACCTCGAGCAAGTTACTCAACCCCAGTTGCTTAAAAAAAAAAGATAATTAATATTAGTCTTGTAACACATAAAATCCAGTCTTTGCTGCATATCCTTCCCATCCTATTGTTAAGTAAACTTCCTCTTGTAAAATAATACATCTTCTAGAAATGTCTTATTTAGTTCCATTTGCAAGGCTAAACCACTGGTCTGGTCAGAATCCACAGGCCTGGCCCCCAAATGACTTGTGTAATGTAATGCCAAGGAAAGGCAACTTCCCAAGGTTCAGAATACCAGCATAGGTGCTCTCCATTTTATTCAGTGACCAACCAAGAACAGAGAAGATCAAAACATGACATCATTCAAAATATAGCATTTACTAAGTGTGATTAAATAATCTCCAAGTACTACCCCACCCCAGGACCTTCCATTCATTCAATCAATTACAAAGTCTCTGTTCTAAATACTACTCCACCCCTAGGCTGTACCTTCATTTAGTCCACCACAAAGCCCCTCTTCTCAAATGGAGATTAGTTTCCAAACATAAGTAAAGTACCTTCATTTGTTCAATCACAGAGCACAATAAGGTCAAAAGTTCCCCACCCCTGGATCACAATTGAATCTACCCCAGAGTTACTTCAAGTTTAAGCACAGCACTTAATACCCAAATGGAGGTCTTTTCTTCATCTTGACAGGAGGCAAGTTCTCAGCAATCTTAGTTCCTGGGGAGACAAGGCTTAGCAAGGCCACAAGATACATTGCCAGTCTCTTCATTAATTCATCCTCTGTCTGTAGAACAGTCCTAGAACCCCTGAAAACATTAGCAAAACCCTCTCCCAGGATTTCTGTAAACATACAACAAGAAAATCCTTCTTCAGGGCTTCTGAACCAACAGAAAGGTTCCCAGACCCCTGCAACAACAGCACTGTCCTTCACCAGTGGACAGTATTCACTCTGTCTTCAGGACAGTCTCAGGAGCTCTTAGCCAACAGCCAGGTTCCAGGACTTCTTCAACAAAAGGACTGTCTTTCACCAGTGGACAAATCTGGCAAAACAACATCAAAACAGACAGACAAAGTACCAGCAAAACAGACATGTCTCCTCAGTCCCTTGGCAGCTCAGGGGGCAGGTCTCAAAAGTCCAGGGCAATTCAAAGTGGCCCCCAGCAATTCTCTCAGTCTCTCTGCCTCCACGAGGGTGCTGCTTCCAAAAAGTTCTTCTGCCTCTCTCTTGTCTCTCCAAATCTATGTTACCAGCTCCTCCCAGTTCAGGACTTCCTTTTCACATCAACAAGTCCATCCCACAGGTGGGATTAACAAACTCTGGGTTTTAACACAATCAATTTGAAAACCAAGCCAATACAGGGGAATCTTTATATTCCATTACTATCACAACTTGTTACTTCACTGAGACTTCAGTGACCTTGGTGTGCTCAGCCCTCATCCTACTTGACCTCTCTGCAGCTTCTGACCACCATTTTGTCCTCTTTTAGCTTTAGTGACATTACTTTCTCCTCTCTGTCCCACCTTACCTTTTCAGTCACCTTTATCTAATCAGTGACCCACAACCAACAAGTATTTCTTAAGTACCTACTAAGAGCCAGACTCTATGTTACAGCTTCAGGGTACAGATTTAAAGAATGAGTAATCCCTTACTCTAGAGGAGTTTGTATTGTAATGGACCTGCAGAACCATGCCATTTGGAAGATCCACTGGCATCTCAAGTTTAACATGTCCAAAATAGAATTCATTAGCTTTCCCCCAAAGCTGCCCCTCCTCCAAATGTCCTTATTTCTGTGGAGGACTCCACCATTCTTCACAACTTTGCTTCCCATATTTAGTCAGTTGCTAAGGCTACATAACCTCCCCTGTACACTGTCGTTAATTAAGGCCCTCATCATTTCTTGCCCAGACTAAAGCCTTATAATTACTATCCCTGCCTCTAATTTCTTCCTTCTCCAAACATCCCCTCATGCAGCTGCAAAATTATATCCTTTGAAATTCAGCAATGATCATGTTAATCCTATACTCAGAATCTTCAATGATTCCATTTTGCTTCTGGGATAAAACATAAATTCCCCAGCCTGGCCTTTAGAGCCCTCCCCAAACTGTTCCAGTCTAACTTTCCTGACTTGTTTCATGGTATTCTGCTTCATGTATTAGATGTTCCAGCCAAACCAGCTTCCTATAGCTATTCTTAAAACTGTAAGCCTCTCCCCTAGCTTCTCTCCTGTATCTGTGTCTTCACACATACTGTCTCTCACTCCTTATTTACACCTCTCAAAGTCCCTAGCTTCCCTCCAAATTCAGGTTAGGTACTAAATCCTATGGAAATCTTTCCTTCCTTCCTCTCTTGATTGAATTATGGTTCTAACTTTGAAAGGAGGGGAGGGGAGAAGAACACATCAGGCAGATATTAAGTTGGCCCTGATGTGGAGTGAATCTTGGCTGGAGCCAGACCAGACACTGGACTGTTTGTTACTGGGACTCATCAATCAAGGCTTTGGGGATTTCAGGCTGGTAGTTCTTCATCTGAAAGGGTTAAGTCTTACAAATTGTTTTTAATAAAGATCACCAAGTTTTACTATGAGAGAAAAGCAGTACTGCCAATACTACTGGAAAGTGTTATCAGTCTCCTTGTTCCCCACAGTGGCTCCATTCATTAATCCTGAGAATTTAGCAAACCAGCACCCCTCTCCGGAGGCTATTCCCTAATTAAAATGTAAGCTCCTTAAGGGCAGGGGCTATATTTCTGTAGTATTTACAGCCCTTAGCATTTTTGTTGAATCATTTTTTTTTTCAGTCTTGTGGGATTCTTCTGTGAACCTTTTTGGGATTTTCTTGGACTTCAGTAGTTTGCCATTTCCTTTTCCCGTTCATTTTATAGACTAGGAAAGTGAGGCAAAGAGAGTTAAGGGACTTGCCCAGGGTCACACAGCTAGGAAGTGTCTGAAATCAGATTTGAATTCAGGAGCTTGAGTCTTCCTGACTCCAGACCCAACTCTCTTATCCATTGTGCCACCTAGCTTCTCTTAGTATATATAGTGTTTTGTATTTAATAACAATATTTAATATTATTTTTAATATTTAAAAATATTTATTTTAAAATTTAATTTAAAATTAAATATTTAAAAATAATATTATATTTAATAATAATAAAATAAAGGTTTTTTTTTCCTTCCTGTTCTCTCAATCATGCTTATCAAGCTCTGCTTCATAGTTCACACAAATGTTCCTAGGTTGCTGATTCGCACTGCTGTGGTGTTCTAACCTTCTGCTATTGCCTTTGGTTTAGTATCTGTGGACTTGTATCTCTTCTCCCCCTCCCCCCCCCATGACTGTGATTGCTTCTGTCTTTGTTTCCTCTGTGCCTCACACAGTGCCTAGCTTTTAGCTCGAATTGATCCTTCCTCTGCCTTTGTAATACGTCTTTGTAACAAGTGATCTGGTGACTCACTAGACACTGCGGGTCAGCTTCACTGGTGGGATTTAAACTCTGCCCCTCTTGGTTCCAAGTCCAGCGCTCTGCACACCTCTTCAAATACTTTCTTTTCTGCCTCTTCTGGACTAGAGCCGTCTGCCTCCTTCCAGGTAAGATACCGGCCAGCTCCGTGTGAGGCAGCCACCTTATGGCTTGGAGTGCCGGCCCCTTGATGCTAACAGAACCAGAGGAAAGTCCCCAGGGGGGTCGCTTGGCTGCACAGCATGAGGAGGCCAGAGTGGACTGCGCTTTGCACTGTCGGGGGAGACACACTCATCAATGAGACAGCAGATCCACTCCAAGTACAGAAGCGCAGACAATGTGGACAGTTCAGAGTTAGGTGTAGAGAGAGAAGGGTGTCAGTGTGGTGTATTTGAAGGGGTTTTTTTCCTACTTTTAAGCCCTGATAGAGACGCAAAGTCTATGATACCTGGAGTTCGGGGGACTAAGGTCAGAAATTAAGGGGAAAAGCAGTGATCCGGAGATGCAGGGGGCGGCCCGGGCCGGAGTCGTTACCCGCAGCGCATGCCGGGAGCGGTAGTTTTTTCAGCGTGGTGTGCAGGGAGTCGTAGTTGTCCGTGGCGGAAGCGGTGGGGGGCGCCGCAGCGAGAGGAGCTGGAGGAGCCAGCGCTGCCGCGGCGGTGTCAGCGGCGCCTTCGCCCGCACGCTCGGCCTCCGGCTTCTTCGGAGCGGTTGTATCCCCAGAGCTCGGCTAGACAGGGGCTAGGCGAGGCGGCGGGAGCGCCAGGGGCCACGCCTCACCCTGATGCGGCCCGAGGGCCCGGGAATGGAGATCAGCTGCTGCGGAGAGACGCTGCAGGAGGAGAGCAGGTGGGAGGGGGAGGAGAAGGTTGGCTGGGGCCGGGCCGAGCAGACGGGGTTAAGGGTTGGGATCGATGCTGCGGAGCCGGGACTGGCATGGCCGGGGGGCTCGCCCGGGCCGGAGGAATGGGGGTGGGCTGCGCTGCGCGAAGGAGTCAAGGGGTCTTGGCTGGGGGGCGGGAGGACGGCCGGTGACTCGGAGGAGAGTCCGGGGAAAAAGCGCCCCTCGCTCTGAGCTCTGGCTGCTGGCTCAGCTGATCCATGACAGCAGGAGCTGGGCCGCATCGTCGCGGCCGCCCGAGGCCCGCACTGAGCACGCCCACCCTAGCCGTGCACGGGACTGGGGATGGAGGAATGTCCATTCCTGGGTGCAAAGGGCAGGGCTCTCCGGGGAGGGAACTGGAGGAATGTGCAGCAGGGAGGGGAGGGGGCCGTGCAGAAGAAAGGGGGGGGGGGGTGATTTTGGAGAAGCAGCGAGTGGCAGGGGGTCTATTGGCTGCTGGTCTCCATGGTGCGGGCTGGCTTTCCGGGCCTGTCAGCTTCTCCGTGCCAGCAGCCTGCTTCTCAGCATCACAGCGTCGACATGCTTCCATGAACTGGCGTCGCATTTGTTCGTGGAGGTAGTTTCGGAAGCTCTTTCATCGATGCTGGAAGTGTTTGGATTCCAGGAGCCACAGTGAATAAAACCACATTCATAGGCCAGCGGTTTTAGATCTGGAGGAATAAGTTATCAAATACAATCCCTCCGTTTTATTTGTAAGACCTAAGAAGCCCAGAGAGATTAAGAGACTTACCCAGGGTCACACAGCTAGCTACAAAGGGACTGAGGTGGGACGCTGGATCCCAGGTTTTCCTGCCTCCCCAGGCCACTACTGCCCTTCCTCACACAAAGGTGTCCTGCATTTCTGATGTGGGTAATGACTCACTAAGAACTTTCATTCTTAATGAGATTTAAGTATTTGAAATGTTACCGGGGCTAAATAGAAAGAGACCATTAAAGTCTTTTGCTGCCATTTAAAAATTAGGTTTCTACTCTGTCAGGGCTCTAAATGTGCTTCTCTGTGTGAGAAAAAAAATCTTTGCAGGGCAAAGGAATATTTTGTGCTTCTGTGGAGTCTTGATGTTTCAATAAAAAACCAAATTAAACTTTCAGCCCTGGTACACCTTGTCCCAACTGTCTTGGTACAGTTTTAAGCTTAATAGCTTGTGTATGTAACCAGAAGCCACCTAGTCCTAGTGTATAAAGCCATGCAGGGATTTCGTTGTCAGAACTTTCAGTTTCCATTCTAAAATCTCTTTTTAATGTTGCTAGCCTGGGGACTGGTGAGAGAGGGGCCATGCATGACTCCTGAGCATTTTACTTCTTTTTCTGCATTTCAGTTGCTGTTTTTTACATATTGAGGCTATTCTGTTTTCCTCCTGGTATCTGAAATGCTTAAAATGGTTTACATGAAAAACTCAAATCTCAATCCCTCTTGAGTTATCAGTCCTTTTTCTGATCTCATACCACTAGGTCAGGCACATAGTCAAGTAACCAGCTTTTTAACTCCATCAAAATGTATTCTCTGTTTTCCTCTGGACATGCAAGCTCAGTGGTTATTAGAGAAATAATAATAGGAGATCATGCATCTTTAACTTGTCTTGCTCAGGACGCCATATAGGCTCATTGCCAGTCACCTTTGACCCTGTGGTTCTCTGCCCATGTTATTTTGCTCCTAGCCAAGAAACTTTGATACTAATTTCAGCAGAGTAGTTGTCACAGTAAAAGTATGAAGATCCCATGGAAATCATGGTTAGTTAAATTCTATGAGGATTCTCAGAGTGTGGTCCAGGATCTCCCTTCTGGCCCCTCACCCCCAAGGCAGGGGTGTCCCTGAATTCTTTTTAGAAGATCTTTGAAGTCAAAACGATTTTCATAATAATGTTAAGATGTCTTAATTTCTAATAAGTAAATATTTCTAGATATAACCCACATTAAGAAAAGTTTTTTTGGGGGGACCCTAATAATTTTTAAAAGTATTAGAGGTAGTCCTGAAACCAAAAAGATCAAAAACTACCTTGTATCCTGGCCACAGACTGCCTGTTTTCATTGGTCTATCTTGCAAATACATACCCATAGTCACAAGGGGAAACTGACTTTAAAAAGAGTATGGATGAGTCAGGGCAAATCTAATACAACCGGGGCAAAAACAAAACAAAAAAACAGCTAATTCACTTGTATGGAGGGTTAGTGGCTTTTTATTTTTGTGTATGAAAGACAATGGATTTTTGATAAATTTCCTGTTAGAACCACAAGATTCCTGGTATTAGGGAGGGGTTTGGCATTGCAGGGTTCTGCTAGGATGACTCATTCTTCCCTTCCTCCCGTTCATTTCTTTATTGCTTGTCTTTTCTGAATCTGGGACTTTTGAGATGAAGACTTATTCCATTGCAAGCCTAACATGTTAACCTAACTTTTAACTCTGAGTGCTGTAAGATTATACAGTTAATGATAGATTTCTCTCTTCTATTTTTAGATTTCTTTGTCATTTCTAATCTGGGGTAGTTAGCATTCAGTCCAAATTTTGGGATAAGCGATACCCAATTAATTTTCCCTAGGGGAGTTCCTGAACACAGACAGGTAGAATTGTTTAAAACTATAATCTTGGTCTCTCTGCCCACATGACCTCTGAGGATCCTTATCCCAACTCCCACTCTCACAGGTATGTCTTGTTTCCCCAGCATAAAGCTACATCTTCCCTTTAGGTATACCCACTGAGAAGTTAGGGAAGTGATTCTCTAATTCAGTCCCCCCATCAGTGTGCTTCTCCCCAATATTATCAATTGAAAATCATTTTATTCAGCTAGCCTTAAGTAGCTTTTAGAAACATATTTACCAAGGTGGTACAATAAATACAATCAGTATAAAATATCCCCCAAAAGTCTGTGACACTTTCCTGTAAGTCCATACAGACTCCAAGGGAAAGTAGACTCAGGCTTAAGGAACACATGTGGCAAAGGGGGTGATAGCTCACAATTTATGCCTCCTGGAAATCCTTTTCTTTCTTTTGTGGGTGCTCAAAAAAAAAAATCACCCTTAGGCATGGTGTGATGTTTTGGATATTTTTTGCTGGACTCCTTGTGAAATTGTGAATCTGTTCAGTCTGTTTTTGGCTTCAGACACTGCTATCAGCTGATCTGGGGGTGATACTAGGATACCAATGGGAAGTCCAACATGATCCAAATCCTTTGAAACTTGCATGGTCAAGGTTCTTGATCCAGGTGAGAAGGTGGGAAAGAGACCCTATGCCACTCTTCTCTCTTCCCCGGCTGCCCCAGTGCTTCCTCCCTAGGGGTTTTACTGGAATACCAAGCTTACTCCCATATCCATTTCTGTGCTTGTTTGATAACTTATAGAAGACCCTTGGGGGTGACCAGATTTCCTCAGAATTTCCTCAGAACATGATTCCTGTGTAATGTCATTTCATTCTAAGGACTTCACACTTAGTCTAAAGGCTATGTATGATTTGTTTGGCGATCTTACTTTTATGTGTATATATATATGTATTATGTGACCAGTTAAGATAAGGAACTTTTCAAAAAAACTTCCCATATAATTTAAGATGAAAGAGACTGAGAAGGGTTACCATTTACTTCACATCCTGGCCTGTGCTGCCTGCACCAGCACCCTAATAGGAGTGAGGTGATGCTGCACCAGGTTTTGGATCTTCTGGAAGAAATGTGTGAAATCATATAACTGCGCCAAATATTTAAGAGCTGAAGGAATTCAGAAACACACATGGCCTCTGACTAGAGACGGGGAACTCTGTCCCTGGTATCTGTAGTTGGAAGAAAGGGACATAAAGGGCGTGGAGACGGCCATACTTTTAAATATTTAAGTGGTTGCCAATTTGAGAGGAAGTAACTTTACAGTAAAACATAAAAATAGACCCTCTTGAGAATACAGTTTATTCTAATTGCCCAGAGAGAGTTGTTCATGATTCAGTCTTCTCTGGCTTTCTCTCAGCTGTTGTGAATATAAAAAAGCCTGAGCAGTGCACCTTGACCGAGACTTGTCATTATCTCTGAGAATATTTCAATCATAAATAATTCACATCATTTATTGAGTAGAGTATAGGAGGAAATAAAGTTGGGGGTGTTGCTAAGTAGTCATCTCCAAACCAAAGACCCATTACCTTGCAGCAAGGGATATTTCTAGCTGGTGTGTTACCTTGGTGTTGGTCAGTCGTGTCTGACTCTCTGTGACCCCATTTGGGGTTTTCCGGGCCAAGATACTGGAGTGACTTCCCATTTCCTTCTCCAGTTCATTTTACAGATGAGGAAACTGAGGCAAACAGGGTTAAGTGATTTGCCCAGGGTCACACAACAAAGTATCTGAAGACCAGATTTGAAGTCAGGAAGATGAATCTTCCAGAATCTAGGCCTGGCACTCTATCAGCTGTACCACCTAATTGCCTGTGTTTGTTACCTTATTGGCTAATTATTCAGGAACTGAAACTATGTCTACAAATTTACATAGTTCTTGATTTTAAATCACAATTCACAAAATCTCTTGAGTTGGCAGGCACCTCAGTATCTGTTCCTCTTATAAGACATTCCGTCTCCCAACTGTGTATGTTTTTACTAGCTATCACCCGTCTCTAGAATTCTCTCCTGACTTCCCTGGCTTCCTTCAAGTCCCAACTAAAAATCCCACCGTGTACAAAAAGCCTCTCCCAGCCCCTTGAATTGCTAGTACCTTCCCTTTGTTGACTATCTCCAATTTATCCTGCATTTTACCTTGTTTGTATATAGTTGTTTGCATGTTGTCTCCCAAACTCCAAGACCAGATAAATTTTCAAGTGAATTCTGTCAAACATTCAAATTCTATTCAAAGAGCAGTTAATTACAATATCACATAAACTGTTTGAAATAATAGGAAAAGAAGGGAATCTTCTAGTCTCTTCAAAAATATGGCCTTGATATACCAGCTAAACCAGGGAAAGACAAAGC